>NC_080794.1:77116781-77291781 GCF_028018385.1 Neofelis nebulosa
TCTACATATGGAGCACAACTTAGCCAAGCATCTTACTGAATGATATATATGAAATTCTGAACGTCACTAATGAAGCCTTTTTGATTCATAATTTTCTGAGACTCTTCCCTAGAGTGGAATAAGATAATATGTTTTAAGTTCCTAATTCCTGAACAGTTACAGAAAACACGATTGCCCTCAACCACAGTAAAACAAAGTTTTGTCTAATAACAGATAGCTGAAAACTTGTTAATATGTGAAACTGATAGGTGCCCAATGGGACCTCATTGCTTTAAGAATCTCATTGCAACCAGAACTGTTCTTCCAGAAGTTCAGGAGTAATTGCCAGTAAGCAAGACAGTGCAAGAACTTGCAGAGTAAATTACCATATGGTGTTGCCAGTGCACAAAGCCGTAGTCAAGAGCCATGAACCCTAAGCACATGTCGTACTGGATATGTGAAGGCCATTCTGTTACCCTTATGAACCAAAGGGCCTCAGGGAGCTTTCTTTGACCTCAGATGTTAGATTGTTAAAACACTTTTAAAAAATAGTTTCATAAGAAATTTGTAGAGTGGATTTTTTAGTTTTGTGAGATCCATCATAAATAATATTCAAAGGATGGTTATGAAACAAAATAATAGTTGCAGAAAAGGTTGATATTTTAGAAAACAATATTTTGACTCATTGTTCAGTTTATGCATAATGCTTAAGCCATTATCATTTGACCATAGATATAATCTATGAGTAAAGCGAGTCTTTGTTTTTCCATAGCCTCTTTTAAATGCAATGTACCTCTTAAAATATAGACATTATTGCTTCCAAACTACCATATTCTTAAAAAGGCACTTAGCAAAACCATTGGAATTTGATACATTTATGTACTGAGGAGCAATTTCTGTGGAAAATTCTTTCTTAAATTAGTTGGATTTTTTTATACGTAGTAGAGTAAAAAGGGAAGATTTTATTCAAATAAGGTATATCACCAACCTTTCTTTTTATGAAACATAGCAATACTTTTGTGACTTATTTAAGTAGCGGAGAGGTAACTACTTATTTCAAAATGTTTTTTACACCTATTTCTTTTTTAATGTCCTATTACAGACAGAAGTGAAAGTGGACTTAAAGTCAGGTTATTACCAATACTCTAATAGCTATAAATGAATCACTATTTCATGTGAGTGAACATTGGCTGAGATTTAGCAAAGCTATTGGACCAGAAAAATCTGTTTATCCAATGGCTGGTTTACAGCTTTTCAATAGAACATTGGTTTTCACATTCTTTGTTAGCTTCGGTATCCTTTGTCTGAACTAAATTACTCACACAACTAAATGTAAAATAAATACAAGAAAAAATTGCTATTTGGGGGGAAGGGGGAACAGAGAGAAGGGGCCAGAGCCTTGCCAGCTTTAACCCTCCCATTTCCCCCACCCCATATCTCTGCCAATAAAGTGCAGTCTAGGAAACACATGCCCACACTCACACATCCTATTGTGGTCAAAGATCAGGTCAAAAATAAAATAAAAAAAATTGTTTTTAACTTTATTCATTTTTGAGAGAGAGAGACAAAGCAGGAGCAAGAGAGGGGCAGAGCGAGAGAGAGGAAGACACAGAATCCAAAGCAGACTCCGGGCTCTGAGCTCTGAGCTGTCAGCACAGAGCCTGGCGTGGGGCTTGAACCCACAAACCAGGAGATCATGTCCTGAGCTGAAGTCAGACCCTTAACTGACTGAGCCACCCAGGCACCTCCAAAAGAAAAAATTTAAAGTAGTTGAAGAGGATGCTTGCTTCGTCACTACTCTGTCTTCTCTCTACAATCTCTCCCTAATTGAATTTGGCCTTTGCCACTTTTCTGAGCGTGTAACACTCAACTTTCCTATTTTCTCTCTATTGAAGTTAGCCTAGAGTTCATTCTCTCAAACCCTGATAAATGACATACATCTGTTAAACAGATAGCATATTTATTAATAATATACGATGAATGTATTTAGTTTCTTCTTCATCATATTTAACACCCTAATAATTAATATTCAGTTGTAAGATAAAAAAGAATGAAGTTTTATGGAACTCTAGTAGTAGGACTGGTTAAATATTTTTATGAATATCATACAGTTGGGTGACCACTTAACGGTAATGTCTTAGATTTGCATTGTGCTTATAATCTAAATTATTGAAATATATTAGCTAGGTATTGCTAGTATGGAAACCAGGCCACCACTAATCGGAAATATGATTTTAAGTGGTGGCCAATACAGTTTTAGGTGATACAGAAACACCTGGCATTAAATAATACTGAATTATATGTTCATTTGTAAGTTGTTGTTTTTTTTTTTTTTTTATCTTTGAAATCCCAAGGAGAAGCCTCATTTTGGTGCTAGTTTTATTTTGAAATAAATTTACTTAGTAAAAAGCTGAGTACATTTATTTTATTTTATTTTTAATGTATGAAATTTATTGTCAAATTGGTTTCCATACAACACCCAGTGCTCATCCCAAAAGGTGCCCTCCTCAATACCCATCCCCACCCTCCCCTCCCTCCCACCCCCTATCAACCCTCAGTTTGTTCTCAGTTTTTAACAGTCTCTTATGCTTTGGCTCTCTCCCACTCTAAACTCTTTTTTTTTTTTTTTTCCTTCCCCTGAGTAAATTTATTTTAAAAGGCTAGAGAGGGGCACCTGAGTGGCTCAGTCAGTTAAGCTTCTGACTCTTGATTTAGGCTCAGGTCATGATCTCACTGTTTCCTGAAATTGAGCACCACATCAGGCTCCTTGCTCACAGCACAGAGTCTGCTTGGGATTTTCTCTCACTCTTTCTCTGCCCCTCCCCCACCCAGATGCAGGCTCTCTCTCTCTCTCTCTTTCTCTCTCTCGAAATAAAGAAAAATCAAAGGCTAGGTAAATAATAGCACAGGTGGCATTAGGGAATGACAAAAATTACGAAGGCAGTGCTGGAATTATATGAATTTGGGAAACTCCATTAACTCATTTGCTCTTCATAAAAAACTCCTAGGTGGGTAGTATTCTATTCGATCTCCATTTTTCAGCCAAAAATCCAAAGCTGAAAAGTAGGTTTAGTGATTTGTCATGTCTACACAACAACAAACCTGAACCTTCTCTTATGA
Organism: Neofelis nebulosa; assembly: GCF_028018385.1. Lineage (NCBI taxonomy): Eukaryota > Metazoa > Chordata > Mammalia > Carnivora > Felidae > Neofelis > Neofelis nebulosa. Next base: position 77,119,881 of record NC_080794.1, read on the forward strand.
TTGGTTATATTTGTAAATATTTACACATTTATATTAATAAATTTCTTATAGATATATACAGAGATTAAAATGTCTGAATATATGAAAGTATATTTTGAATAGATAACATTAATTTCATAGACACTGTGTGTTCTAACATTGTGGAACTAATTTGGATAAAGTTTTTTTTTTTAATTTTTTTTTAACGTTTATTTATTTTTGAGAGAGAGAGAGAGAGAGAGAGAGACAGAGCATGAACGGGGGAGGGGCAGAGAGAGAGGGAGACACAGAATCCGAAGCAGGCTCCAGGCTCTGAGGCATCAGCCCAGAGCCTGACGCGGGGCTCGAACTCACGGACTGTGAGATCGTGACCTGAGCTGAAGTCGGACGCTTAGCTGACTGAGCCACCCAGGCGCCCCATGGATAAAGTTTTTAGGAAGGAAATATTAAACATATCTTGCTTAAAGTGAAAGGCAGTAAGAAAGTAAAACCCATTTTTTTATAGTGAGAACACTCAAAATCTATTCTCTTACCAAATTTCAAGTATGGACTACATTATTATTAACAATAGTCACTATGCTGAGACATTAGGCCTTCAGAACTTATTCATCTTATAACTAAAAGTTTGTCCCTTTACCTTCTCCAGTGTCTGGTAACTACCATTCTACTCTGTGTGACTATGACTTTGACTTTTTTCTTTTTAGATTCTGCCTGTGAGAGAGATCATCTAGTATTTGTTTTTCTGTGTCTGGTTTTACTTCACTAGCATAATGCCCTACAATTTCATCCATGTTATTGCAAATTAGGTATAGATAGATACGTTAAGTAGCTCGATTGTGGTAACCATTTCACAATGTATACATGTATCAAAGCATATTACTTAAATATATACAATTTTTGTCAATAATACTTCAATAAGCTGCAAAAAAGAAAAGAAAGTCCAACACTAACACCAACAACAAAAAAAACTAAATAAAACCACAATGTATAAGTGTGATTTGTATTTTAATCTACATTCCATAGAATACATATATATGGTATTGATAACCCTATATATGTATGTAAAACCTATATCATAATTTCTATAATTTTTATAATATAAACAAAGAAAAGATTAATGATATTAAGTTTAAAAATTTACATATTTGTGTGTTGGTAGTGAGAAAAGTCATAAAAGAAGAAATTACTTGACCTGATATATCCAGCATCTAGTAGGAGCACAATAATAGTCGAAGAATGAATGTCACAATAGAATCTCCCAAAATTTCTTAAAAGGCAGGAATTGTGTCTTTTTTGCCTTTGTAGCTCCAGCACCTAACACAGTAGTAGGTGTATAATAGGTTGTTCACTTACTGATTGTTAAATCAGTATACCATTTTTAAATATGCAAAGGCTTAACATCTTATAGTCTTTCTGGGATTGTAATTATCCCTTCCCTGGTTTTATTTTCTACCAAGCATAAAGGTACATCTTACTACGCTCCATATTCTCTTTCTTCACCTCCGGGAGTCGTTAGTTAACATGATCATGTCCACCTCATGTATCTGCCTTTATTATTCAACTTCAAAGGCAAGAACTTCATGACAAATCCGCACAAGCTGCCTTGGCTCTTTTTTACATTTTCCTCAATTCCAGTTAACTGAAATAAAAATGTTTTAGTATTCCTGTTTGGTGTCATGTGTAGGTTGATACCTCACCAATGAGGTACGTAATATTGTTTCTATTATATGAGAAATATGTATCTCTGAAGGAATAGAATGGTGAATAAAGAACTGGTTATATTCTGCCATGTTAACAGCGTATCACAGTTGGAGTTTGTACTTTATAAGAATGTAAGAATATCATACATTTCAAAAATTAAGTAAAAATTTTAGTGTGTTAGTTATAGAATTGCACTACAAATCAGTGTTTGTGAATGTATTATGGGATGTACCATATTTTATACTATCTTAAATTTTGTTGAGTTAAAGACCTTGAATAACATTTTAATGGTACCAAAGCAAAGCATTTTTTTTATAACTAAGAAGACAAAGCCTCCCTTTGACCATGTCATTGCTACTATCCTGTACTTGGCTGTCCTTTTTGTTGTAAATTAAAATAGATGAAGGCTGTCGAGCCAAGTCAATGATAGAGGCTAATTTAATGTGATATAATTGATGAACTCTAAATTGCCCCACTTTTCCTCTTTGAATCACACTGAGTAGAGCTTAAACTTTCAGACAAAGTGTTTTGATTTATGCTCTTTGTCACATTGATGTTCAACAACTAATTGTAGTGGTAGAGAAACAAGAATTAACTCTTTATGGATACTTTCACAGATACTTTACAACAATCAGAGAAATGGACCCAGCTTAAATATACTACCGCAGTAATCCTTTAAAAAAAAAAAGAGAAGAGAAATGTTACCCAAGAGAGGAGGGAGGGGAGATGTAGAAGTTACCAACTTAATACCCAGGTGATTAATTCAATGCTGTGACATATGAAAAACAATCAAGTTATTCTCTAAGGAATAAATCAAGTAAAAAAGTCCAAGTAAAATACTGGACTTCTGTTCCCAGGATCTTCATGAGATCTAGTGAATCTGAATGCCCTTGAAGCAGAACACATGACAAAATTTACAAGAGGAGAGATCATATAGGCATCTCAGCATGATGAGCCTTCCTAGCATATGGCATGCTGATAGAGTTCAGTAGAATTGGAAAGGTTCTATAGATGTTTCTGACTATCCAGTAGCAGCATAAGAAGGCAAAACAGAGCAACTATCCAGAAATTACCATTATTAGCACTATTCCATTCAGTGCTTTTTCCAGGGGTGAATGTATGCGAAAATGACCACCAGCAGTGCACATCCACAGATCAGTGCTTTGTGCTTACACAATCTGTGTAGGGTAGCTACAGAGAGGCACAAGAAGACGATTGAGATTTTCTCAAACAGTACTCTCATACCTTTTACTATTTGGCAGAAGTGTCAGGGGCTACACTAAGGCTGCTAATCATTAAAGTTGGCAGTTCAAAGGCATTGAATTGAGATAGTGAAGCTCTTTCATAATCATTGATCAAACAGTGGCAATCTCATGATAGACTGAGGTATACTCAGTGACAAGTTAAAAATAAAATTTTAACCAAAAAAAAGGGGTGCCTGGGTGGCTCAGTCAGTTGAGCGTCTGACTTCGGCTCAGGTCATGATCTTGCAGTTCATGAGTTCAAGCCCCATGTTGGGCTCTGTGCTGACAGCTCAGAGCCTGGAGCCTGCTTCGGATTCTGTGTCTCCCTCTCTCTGCCCCTTCCTCACTCATGCTCTGCCTCTCTCTGTCTCTCAAAGATGAGTAAATGTTAAAAAAAATAATAAAAAAAATAAAATTTTAAAGAAAAAAAATAACAAACAGAAATATCACACAAGCTGCCCGATGTGAAAAGAATTGCACATCCAAACCACAGTCTCATTTGTGCAGTTATTTGCCTTCTTTTTGGTTTTTGTTTGCTTGTTTGTATTTTGTTTTTGTTTTGTTTTGTCTTGTTAATGAAGAATTATACTGATCTTAAGTCACATGGACTACAAGAAGAGTGCTTTCCAGTAAGCACCATCCAGTGCCATTGATGGGCTGATCAGTGATCTCTTGAGCAGTAGTCAGCTACAACCTAATGAAATTTTAGCTTCCTGTTTGTGAAAGATCACTATTGAGAGAAGAGAGCCAAATTCTTCCTATTAACTTCTAGGTTATCAGGACAACTGTGTAAGAACAGTTTGGTGCCAGGGCACCTGGGTGGCTCAGTCGGTTAAGCACTGCGTCAGCTCAGGTCAGAATCTCACGGTTCCTGAGTCTGAGCCCCACATCTTGCTCTGTGCTGACAGCCCAGGGCCTGGAGCCTGCTTCGGATTCTGTGTGTGTATCTCTCTCTCTGCCCCTCCTTTGTTCAAGGTCTCTGTGTGTGTGTGTCTCTCTAAAAATAAACAAGCTTTAAAAAAAAAGAACAATTTCATGCCAATAAAATTAAAGGGACAATAAAGAGAATTACGGAGTAAAGTGAATTCTTAAGAAATGAAAACCTCTTGCCAAACTCAGTTCAAAAACAGTGGTGCCTGAACTCAATCAAGCAAATGCATTAAAAAATAATGTTGCTGATATCAGGGCAGGACAATATCAAGAAGAATAAAAAGCACTGTGATCAAGTCAAACGGGCTGTTAAAGGTCAGAGACAAAAATCAGAAGCAAAATATGTCTGCTACATTTGAACACGTACTGTTTGAGAGCTCTCCCTCCTTTAGTGCTTGTAACTTCATGCAGCCTCCATTCTTTAACCACCTTTGTGATTAATCCTTCCCATTATTTGTCCACTGTCCAGCTTCTGAATATTGGTGTTTATTTTATTTATAGAAGAGAATCATTGGATCATCTCAGTAGAAAATTCAACATCATTCATGATTTAAAAAATAATAGCAAACTAGGAATACAAAGAAATTTCTTTAACTTATAAAAAGTATCTATAGAAGTCCAGCATACAGCAAACATGGAATGCAGTGGCGAAATGTACAAAGCACAGCTTTTAAAGTCATAAACAAGGGAAGGATACCCTCTATATCCCCACTTCTATTTAAAACTATACTCGTGCCTTTAGCCAGAGCAATTATCTAAAAAAGTAAAAGTTACATAGATCACAAACAAATAAATACATTTTTCATTATAGATTGTATAATTGTTTACATTGAAAATCTAAATGAATATATGGAATAATTGTTGTAATTTATCTTAAATTATGTAAATTATTGTAAAAGATAGCAAGTGATCAGAAGTACACTAAATACACAAAATAAAAATTTTATATATATAAAATGCTACAAATAGCAAATGTGATTTTTTAAAAATATCATTTACAGTAGCAATACAAATAGCCTTTTAAGAACAATTTTAACAGATATGTAAATTTTTATGTAGAAAAATATAAAGTTATAAAATAATACAATTTTATGAAGCTGTATTAAGAGACATTAATGAAGATCCAACTAAATGGAAATATCTTCATGGATAGAAGAATGCCATGTAGTGAAGTTATCAATTCCACTCAAATTGATCCATAGATTTAATGAAATTTTCATTGCAACAGGTTTTTATAAAACCTAAAAGATAATTTTAAAATTTACACAGAAGAGCCAGTATCTATATTAGTGCAAATCACTGGGAATAAAATAAATAAATGATTGGGGCACCTGGATGGCTCAGTCGGTTAAGAGTCCAACTTCAGCTCAGGTCATAATCTCACGGTTCGTGGGTTCGAGCCCTGCATCGGGCTCTGTGCTGACATCTCAGAGCCTGGAGCCTGCTTTGGATTCTGTGTCTCCCTCTCTCTCTGCTCCTCCCCTACTCACACTCTGTCTCACTCTCAAAAAATAAATAAACATTAAAATAATGAATAAATAAATAAATAAATAAATAATTTATAGCCTCACACAACAACATGGGTGAATGCTAGAAACATAAGCTTCAGTGAAAAAAGCAAGCTGTAAAGTATTATTCGTAGCTAGAGGACATTTTTATAAACATCAAAAGAACCAAACGTGTTTACAATGATGGTTACTTTTAGAGTGGGGAAGCAGAGGAATGAAAAAGGAAAGGAACACATAGGAGGATGGAAGTTTTAGTAATGGCCTAGTTCTTGAATTGGGTGATGGGTTCATGAGTGTTCATAATATTATGCTGTTAACCTAATGGGTATATGTAATGTACACATTAACTTATAGATAAACATGCATGTGTATATAACATACTTAAATATTATATATGTATATGCATCCTACATACATGTATATGTAATATATACAATATATGTATATTATACGTACAGGTATATGCTTGCATACATCCTTTGTATATACGTCAAGACATTTTAAAATAAACTTATTTTTCTCCCTCTGTCTCAAAAATAAATAAACATTAAAAAAATTTAAAAAAATAAAATAAAATAAACTTATTTTCTTTCTTTATTTTTTAATGTTTATTTGAGTGAGAGAGAGAGAGAGAGAGAGAGAGAGAGCACGAGCAGGGGAGGGGCAGAGAGAAACAGAGACACAGAATTGGAAGCAGGCTCCAGGCTTTGAACTGTCAGCACAGAGCCCGACGCGGTGCCCGAACTCACAAACCGTGAGATTATGACCTGAGTCAAAGTCAGATGCTTAAGTGACTGAGCCACCCAGGCACCCTTCATGATTTAATTTTTAAGAAAAAAAAATTAGCCAGGATATTATAACTTATGAACAATAAAGTTTTTGTGTCTTGCACTAAAACTTTTAAGTTAAAAAACAAAAGTTAATATACCTAGATTCCTCATCTCCTACATAGCACTTTTTGTGACATGGACTTCAAAGGCTTGCCTACCTGTCAAACTTCATTTCCACTGAATTCCCTTATGTTCTAAGGAAAGCAAAGGATTGACTGTTCCATGATATTTTATTTTATTTTATTTTATTTTATTTTATTTTATTTTATTTTATTTTATTTTATTTTATATTTTATTTTTATTTTATTCTTTGCCTGTATGTTTCCTATTCTAGCCTTTCTGCTTTATGTGTTCTCATCTTTCTTCTTCTCTCTCTCTCTTTATCCTCCTTCCTTCTCCGCTTAACCTTCCTATCTCTGTTTTCTTCTCTGTTTTCAAAATTCATCTGGGAGCCTTCCTAGCCCACCATTCACTTACTTCTAGTATGAGTTAAATGACCCATCTCTTTTGCTACCATAGCTGGTTATGGATTTCTCTCTCATGGCATAAATTACATGTTCTAAAGATAGAGTCATATCTTTCTTTTCTCACTGTCTAGCATAGTCCCCAGGATCTGTCTGTAGTCAGTAAATACTTATTGAACTAAACCGATGATCTTTAATATATGCATTTGTGTTTCCCTTGTACTTCACTATAACTGTGACCATCAGACTATCTGTTTCCCTCTGAATCCTAAGAACTAAAAACCTAACTCTGTACACTTCTATTTTTCGAGAGGAAGTATACATTACTGTCATTCAAATACTAATAGGCATTTTTATTTTTAGCATTACATGTATACATTTTCTTCTTTACTTCCTAGAAAACAGGATTGGTTAAAATCATAAGGTATTGATAAAAATATAAAGGAAAGGAATATACTGCATATTACGTGTCAGACCAGTGATATCTTTTCATTATGTTGAATTTATTGAATTTTATCTCAAGCTTCATTTTACTCTAAATCTGTCCTTCACAGGGTAGCTCCTTGCTTTGGTAATATTTAACATTTTAAATATTTTATATTACATTACACCGTTTAGTGAAATGTGCACATATTTTAAGATTTCTGCCACGCTTTAAGGAAGAGCCTAAAAACACCTGTAGAATAAAAGGCATTTACTCTTCTGTTCTTCTAATTTACCTAGTCAAGTCACAGGGATTAGGGACAGAAAGAGTTTCTGTGTGCATTCTATTTGGTTTCTTTCTGAACAATTTTGACAACTTTTTCGGGCTTGAAAAAATTAGTTTGAGTAATAATGTATTGTGTATTGACAGATATGGTCATATTTAGGACCAGTCAGTGCAGAATGTTAATTTCCCATATCTCTCCTTCAAGGTTTGTAATGCTCCACCTCAGGCCTTCTTCCACTTGGCTATTGTATTGATTTCCAATGAATGCCACAACAAATTACTACAACTCTGGTGAAAACAACACGCTTTTATCCCCATACAATTCTGGAGGTCAAGAGCTGGAAATCAGTTTCACTGTGCCAAAATCAAGGTGTCAGGGCACACCCCTTCCAAAGAGTCTAGGGGAAAAGGTTTTTTTGTTTGTTTGTTTTTGCCTTTTCCAACTTTAAAAAAATTTTTTTTCAACATTTTTTATTTATTTTTGGGACAGAGAGAGACAGAGCATGAACGGGGGAGGGGCAGAGAGAGAGGGAGACACAGAATCGGATCCAGGCTCCGAGCCATCAGCCCAGAGCCTGACGCGGGGCTTGAACTCACGGACCGCGAGATCGTGACCTGGCTGAAGTCGGACGCTTAACCGACTGCGCCACCCAGGCGCCCCTTCAACTTTTAAAGCTACATTCCTTGCACTCCTTGGCTCCTGGCCCCTTTCTTCCATCTTCAAAGCCTGCAGTGTCTCCTCTTGCTTGAGAAGTTTCCTTGTCTTTTCCTCTTCTGTAGTCAAATGTTTCTCTGCTTTCCTCTTAACAAACACTGTGATTGCACGTAGGGTCCTTCTTGTTAATCCAGGATAACATCTCCATCTTAAAATCCTTGATCTAATCACATCTGCAGACTCCCTTTTGCCATATATAATAGCCCTCAGAAATTCCAGGGGTTAGGACCTGGATGTCACGGGGGGCCATTACTCAGCCTACCACAGCTGTTATCTGCCAAATCACGCAATAAGCTTTTCTCTGCCACGACTTCAGTTGTATCCATGAATGTGTTTAGTACCAATATTATCTTCACATTTTAGGCCCACTTCAAAATTCTGACACCGAAACATTAAGTGAAGGCATCCGATTTGTATGTCACTGACCACCAGATGGCAAATTATGTCACGGTATTCCTAATCCTAATCTAATCTAATTTTGAAATCTAAATAGTTAAATATATCAATTTAAAATCAGGCATACTACCATGCAGCTTTGGATCAATTAAACTTTTATTATCCAGATCATTTCTGATGAAAGTAACTACACAGAAATCAGATTTCAAAAATTGTCCTCTGAGCTACTTCAATGACTTCTGAGACCGGTAACTACTACCCCAGTTCTAAATCAGCAGTTGTGTCTCCAGTTAACATAAGATTCTTCTAATGCCCTATTAGTTTCCAGTAGCTCCTTGTAAGTTTCCTAAATTTTATTAAGAGTATATATAGTACCAGTTAAGATAAATAATTGACTACTGACTGTGATTTATCTTAATTGTAATTATTTACATACAGGATTTCTCCTAAAACTTGTTTCATTAATACTTTTATTTCAGGCAAGTACTAATCCTTGCCACTTTTATCCTGTAGTGTCCTGTAACATGAATCATAAATAATAGGCACAAATACACCAGCTTTCTAAAATACCAAAAGTTACTACTTTATTACTTTATTGGTTTTGTTTTTCAAATCATACATACTTGTGGCAACAGTTTAAACAATTCAGAGGCATAAAAAGAATGATGGATATTCTCCTTTTTCTTTGTTTTAGAAGTTCTATAGAGAAGCTGGGAAAATATAAATTTAAATGAATTAAAATTCATGTTCTAAAGATAGAGCTTTCTGTTGTTTTTGTTGTTTAAATGTTTATTCATTTATTTTGAGAGACTGAGAGAGAATGAGAGCATGGGAGGGGCAGAGAGAGAGGGAAAGAGAGAATCCCAAGCAAGCTCCATGCTTCCAGTGCAGAGCCCAGCGCAGTGCTCCATCCCACAAGCCCTGAGATCATGAACTGAGCTGAAATCAAGAGTCAGAAGCTTCTGACTTTGGCTCAGGTCATGATCTCATGGTTCATGGGTTTGAGCCCTGCCTCGGGCTCTGTGCTGACAGCTCAGAGCCTGGAGCCTGCTTTGGATTCTGTATCTCCCTCTCTCTCTCTGCCCCTCCCCTGCTCACACTGTCTCTCTCTCAAAAATAAACATTAAAAAAAAATAGACACTTAACTGACTGAGCCACCTAGGCATCCCTAAAGATAAAATGTTCTTGTGTTTCCTCTTAGTCATAAAGATGTAGGTATGGGCATCAATATAGATGATATGAATATAGATATAATTAGGATTATACTTTACAATGATCTTTACCTTTTGTACTTCATGCAAAATATCAGACTATTTGTATTGTTCCCACTCATTCCATCTCCCTTCATCCCCCAACCCAAAGTAAATATATTCCCAACCTTATTTTAATCATATGTAATTTCACATATGATTTTATACATGTGTGTGTATATTATCCTGATTTTCATGTGATTATGTCCTTTTCATTTTCCAATATCATTAAAAATTCTTTGAAAATATAATTTTAATGGTCATGTAATATTTTACCTTTTTGAGATTCCAGTTTATTTAACCAAACTGTCTCCAATTTTCCATTATTATAAACTATACTTAGGCAGGATTTTGTAAACTTCGCTCATGTCTCTGATTATTTCATTAACAGAGAATCATAAAGTGGAATTACTGGGTCAAAAGATATATGCAGTTTTTCTGTTCCTGATATCTATTAGCAAATAGCTTTCCAAAAAAGCCAACCAATTGCAATCTTTTAATATAATTACTGAAGTTCTTCGTTAATCTTGCTAATTAGCTAGAAATATTCCTTGATGTTTTCTTGTTTCCAAGTTCTTATGCATTTCTTCCTTCAAATTATTTTGATTATATATATAATAAAATTGGTATAAAAGTCATCATTCATCATGCTGTGCTATTTTGAGGAAAGACAAACATTTGGTAGGATAACTATAATTTCTAAAGATGGCAGGAAGTACAGGGTAGAACTGCGAATACTCTTTATCAATTTGCTGTGGGTTCTCTGTCTCTAGCTTCTAATTTTGCATAGATCAGAGTTGTCACTACTGAAGTGGAAAGACAAGGAGAATAGAAGTAGATCTCTAAACTACAGTTGTTTTGTCCCTTTTTAGCGAGTCCTATATATACTTTGTGACTTACTGTTCCCTGAGAAAATTGGAGCCTGACCTCGCAAACTTCTCGTGAAGACACAATTATTTTCAAAGTATAGTATTTCTAAAGGGAATTATTGTTTTAATAAAAAGATATATCAATAGATAATAATAAAAATCCATTTGAAAATTCATAAACTTTTTTTTACTTTTTAATACTATTAATTAGAAAGGGCTAAGAGACCTTTTTATAGAAAGAGGGTATCATGTCCAATGACATTATACTTGTTCTTCCTCTCCTTTTGTTTGCACTAAAGCAGATCTTGCCAAATCTGATACATTATTCTCTGAAGGTATGTTTGCATCATTTCCAATTAAATGTTTTAAGTCAGCAGTATACAGTAAATTATCCTAAGTGTTATTGTAAGTTCAAGCTGAAATGTTAGCAAGAGAATTGCTAAGGGGCAGCATTTAAACTCTTATTGGCTCTGTATTTTCTAATGTTTGTGGTACATATTACTTAGACTGATGAGCTTACAGTAGCTTCTAACTTGAATTAATATATGGTTTTGGTCTCTCATTTTGGGGGGGGGGGTCAACAGACATACATTGGTATAACATTTGCTTAGTAATTGATCTCACTTTTTTTGAAGCAAGTAGACAATGATACAGGAAAATAAGTTATAAATTTTTACTTGGATTCTCAGAAAGGAAACATGCATGTGTTTTGTTGAAAACTATGGCATTCAGAGGATTGAGTAATAATTTTTGCTGTGTTTTGTTACTTTTATTACTGATGGAGAAAAGAGTTGTTTGAAAAGTTGCGGAGACCAATTAAATCTTGAGGTCTATTTTAATAGTATTTATAAAAGTTCATTTAGTCGCCAATAATCTATGTATTTCTTTGACTCTTGACCAAGTTGCCCTTCAAATTGTTTATGGATAGAAGGTGATTTCTTAATTAACAAGGCCTAAAACGTTCAAATCAATAGTAGAATTCTATTGGTATTTGTTGGCACGTCACGCATTTGAATACCATGCGTGTCCAAGTACTAAGTACTGCAATGTATGTTGAGGAAAGTTATGTAACAGAAATGATTGATGCAAATGTAGTTATGTTTTTCAAATCTTGGTATCACAAACTTATTCCTATGTACTTGAAGGGAAAAAACGTATAACTGAAAAGGAATAGAAAAGGCAGGGTGGAAAAAGATTTATGGAAATCAAAGTTGACAAAGTTTGGGAGATTCCAAGAGAAAGAAAGCAGGAAACAGAAACAATGCATAGTGTTTGACAGATGAGCAGGAATAGTATGCAGGGACTTGTAGTGTGAAGAAGAAGGATAAAAGACTCCTTTCACCTCATAAAACATAATAGTGAAATGAATTATTCTGACCCAAATTATTGTTTAATTATCATAATATGGTTCATTCAAATTCTATACACACCCTTTAAGTATCAGCTTTGCCTCACAGACTTCTTGATGCCTTAAGTACCAGTCCAGTCCATGGAGATACTGGCTTTTTCTGAGATCATAGTATTTGTTTATGCCACCCACTTGACAAGTAATCACAAATTTACATTTTTGATTTGTTTTATCATTAAAATCTTCTATTGTAAGTTAACATTTCACTATTTAAATCTCAATTTCCTAAGGATAATATAAATCTAGAAGACAAGCTCTCTCTCCTCTTTCTTGCTATTCTCTACACCCTTAGCAAAGTGTCTTGCATTGTGCAGAGAGCTCTCCAGTTGTCTTATGATTGAAAATGATTTGGCACTTTTTCACCAAAGGAAGTCACTCACCTAATATTAAGAGAGAAGATAAAATATCATTGAAAGCTTTCAAAGACTTGGGTAAAATTTAGAAGCTTTGAAACATGTAGTTTGTCAGTAAGCTGTTTATTTTGGTTCTGTTATAGATCTGAGATGGAAGGTTGGTGTTTGTGAGCCAAGAGAGTATCAATGAAAGGGGGTAGTAAATGGAAAAGGGGCACATGAATAAGATTTTTACATTTTAGAGATAGTGGTTCTAATGAGTACTGCACTTGAATTAATTCCAAAATATATCCCTTGAGCTGAAAGTGTGTGCAGTCATAACTGCATGACCTGTGATAAATTGTCTTTGTCCCAAGACAGATTACAAAACTGGCACTGTATCAAGATAGAGTAATTGTAGGGGAATAGAAACTGTCTGGACATCTGCTAAAAGGCACATGCCTCAGAAAACTGAAGATATGATCAATTCTTGAGTTGCTTTGCTGACAGCTCTTAGAAGGTAGGAAGAACAGTGAAAGAAACTACCAACCATGTCGGGAGTGTGGAAGTCCTGAGAAAAAGAAAATTGATCATGTCATTTTAGACTATATAACATTCAGGAAAGGGAATACAGGAGGTAAGCATATACATATCTCACATTTTAGCGAGATAGATTTCAAAATGTTTAAAGAAAAGCTGTGTTTGATCAAATGGCAAGAGAAGCTAAAATAAGATATCCTAATTAATATTTATTCATTCACTTATTACGTAAAAACAATAGGGTTAGAAAATCTAAAGCTACAGGAGAGTTAAGACTTCAAAACTGAACTGTTTTTCTTTTCTGTTAGGATGACTTGGCTGATACAGTAAAGATAGTCTTCAGATATGATATATCTTGACTTCAGCAAAGAATTTAAAAGTAGCAGATATTCTTTGGGAATAGATAGAAAAATGGACACTGGGTAATAGTGTAATTATTGTTGGTGGTTTCTAGGGTGAGGACCAATTATTAGCATTCTCTTCTCTACCTGGATTCTAAGCAAATATGAACTGAACAATTAAATGGCATTAGGTATATAAACCTGGTGAGCTTGCTAATTCTGAACTTCAAATTTAGTCACCTGTCATGGATAATGCTAGACTAGGGCATGGTTTGCTCCATGGGGATCTTCCCAGATAATAAGTTATAAGATGAAAAATCAGAGTATAATTCACATCATCTGTAGGCAGATTAGTTTCTAAGGGGAAGAGAGGCAGACTTAAGTTGAACATACTGCAATTCATCAATAGAATAAGCCACTTCAACTATGATGGTCAACCTTGGGAGAGTTTATATACCCTGGGGTAATAGATCAGCAATTTGTCAAGACAGCTCTGTGCCCACCTTCAGGAGAAAGGGTGCCAATTCCAATCACTGATTCTTTGAGTATTCTCCTGGGACCCATGGTGGTCAGTTTTGATTTCATATCCAGAAAGCTCTGAAATGGGTTGGAACAGTATATGTATCAAATCAACTTCAGTGGAAGTCCTGGAAACTTGTCTGCAGTCTATTCTCCATCCCAAATTATGTCTAACTATTTATATGACCACATTAAATAACTCATTAAATACTAAATACTAAATTAAATACTAAATTGCGTTAAATACTAAAATGCATAATGGTACATCAGTAATAAAATTCCAACAATGTAGAAATGCCCTGAATTGAATACTAACCTTACTTTAGCAAACTTCTAGGGGAAAATTATTAACGTTTAAAAGATTATATTTGTTTTCAAGTTAAAACCATAAGTAAAGCCCAAAGTAAAATTATTTTGCCTTTGTGAGTTAAAAATTCTTCAAATAAACTCCCAAAAACTATCCTTCAATATTCTTTGTACTCTTAGCCAGAAGAATTCTGCATTCACAGGTAGAGTTGGGATTGTCTGTATCTCACCAGGATGCATTGTTCTTCAGAGTCAGTACAGTCATATTAGCTCCGTAGCAAGTCTTTCATAGGCCTTACTTTCAAAGAATACAAATCCTTACTAACACACAGAACATTTTCACAGCACTGGCCCCACAATTACCAAATTAAGAAAGTAGACCAATCCTCAGACCCTACTGAAATTATCTCAAGTGAAATTACATTGCCCAAACCTAGATCTTAGTGATGTCAAAAACCATAGCAGAAGGGCACCCGGGTGGCTCAGTCAGTTAAGCGTCCGACTCTTGGTTTCTGCTCAGGTCATGAACTTGTGGTTTTGAGAATTCAAGCCCCACATCAGGCTCTGTGCTAGCAGCACAGAGCCTGCTTGGAATTCCCTCTCTCCCTTTCTCTCTCCCCTCTGCTGCTGTCTCTGTCTCTTTCTATATGAATGAATGAATGAATGAATGAATGAATGAAAAGATAAATAGAACACAGCAGAGACTCACTGGTATCTGAATTTAAAAGTCTATACAAGTTGTTGAAAATCCATGACCTGTGAGTTTAAGTGCAAGAAATCTGTAAGCAAATGTTAATGTGGTATTAATGCATACTCATCCATGAAAGAGACAGTGTTACCTTCTTGTAAAGTTTGGAAATTTGTAATGGTATCAGCCCCAAGCACCTTATTCAAGTACCTTTTTCCCCTAGACTGTATATTCAAAAACCTCTTTGTTTCCATTCACCTCAGTACCAAGCTGAGAATGCCTGTTTTGGCATGCCGAGTGAGCATGATGAACAGGCGGGTCATCGTATTTCATTGTGACTGTTGCCACTGCATATCAGTATGGCCTTGCTTCTGAGGAAAATTTTGTCTCTCTTATGTTATGAGAGACAACCTGAGACCACATGTTGAAGAGAGACCTTCAGCCTGTATTCATACTGCATACCTCTAAGATGCATCCATAGATTCCTCCTTGGTCCTAAGTTAATTCCTTAATTCAACAAATATTTAGTGAACATCTGCCAGATACCAAATACATTTTGATGCTGAAATTTTAACATAGATAAAACCCTACTGTACTCTCAATGGGGAGACAATCTCTAAGATAATAAGCAGAAGGCATAGCATGGCAGACGGTAGAGAATGCTGTGGAGAAAAAGAAAGCAAGGAAGAGGGGTAGTAGCAGTGTGTGTGTGTGTGTGTGTGTGTGTGTGTGTGTGTGTGTTGGGGGGGGTGGGTGTGGGTCTGTGTGAGTCAGTGACTGACATTTTAAATGAAATGGTTAGGAAAGAAGTACAGAATGGAATTTTAGGCAAAGTAGTGTTGGCTCCCTAGGCCTAACATTAGCCATATATTTTATTTTTTTAATTTTTGTTTTCAACATTTATTTATTTTTGAGAGAGAGGGAGCGTGAGCAAGCCAGGGGCAGAGAGAGAGATGGAGACACAGAATCCAAAGCAGGCTCCAGGCTCTGAGCGGTCAGCACAGAGCCTGATGTGCGGCTTGAACCCACACACCGTGAAATCATGACCTGAGTTGAAGTTGGATGCTTAGCCGACTGAGCCACCCAGGCGCCCCAACACTAACCATTTAAAACTCACTTAGGTTCTATAATATGTACATGGGACTTGACTTCTTTGTAGCTTAATAACAGCAAATATTCTTCTGCTCGTCAATTTCTAAAGGCATTTCTTGTCTGTACAATTAAATCATTGTCTCACCTCACCTGCTTAGGGAGAGGCACACCTGAATAGTAAATTGCACCTGAGGGCCATAGCCATAGCTGAAGTCCAGTGATCTGCACCTTTTTCTGTTTGGTTCCCTTAACACTTGTGCTGCCCTTAAGGAAGCAGAGTGACTTATTTAATATGCAAATTTAGGTGAAATAAATATCATCATTAATAAAGATGATATTATGTCCTTTATTTCCACTTTTTATTTTTTAACTTGTTTAGAATCCCAAGTAGATAAGAAAGGGCTACTTATGGGAAACCTTATCAGAGACCCCAGAAGCTGAATAGATTCTTTGTTGAATGCTAGATAAGTATCCTTTTTTTTTTTTTAATTTTTTTAACATTTATTTATTTTTGAGACAGAGAGAGACAGAGCATGAACGAGGGAGGGTCAGAGAGAGGGAGACATAGAATCTGAAACAGACTCCAGGCTCTGAGCTGTCAGCACAGAGCCCAACGTGGGGCTCGAACTCACGGACCGCGAGATCATGATCTGAGCTGAAGTCGGCCGCTTAACCGACTGAGCCACCCAGGCGCCCCGATAAGTATCCATTTTTAAAGAAAGGACTCCTAATAAGGTAATAAAGTGTTCATTTATGTTCCCTGGTCAATTTAAAATTTTCATCAATCAAGAAATAAATAGCATGATTATAAAATTTAGAGATTTATAAACAAATTGGTAGAAGGAAATATAAAAAGAGAATTTATGTTATTAAGTATATAGAATATATTTGGTGAGAATTAAAATGTCTTTTGTACAGGCAAAATAATTATATGGTTAGCTATATTTTATTAGTAGGAATATGCCATAAGCCAATACATTCAGGAAAAGATGTACCAGTCAATAGGCGAAGCAGATAAGATATATAGGAAGAAGTAATCACGTTCTTGGTAGCATTCTTGGACCATGAGATTGAATGAGCCAAGAAACCTGGTTAGTCAACCTTGGTGAGGGACTGGCTGAGACTGAAGGAGACAAGCACTTCTCTCAGTGCCCCACGTTTGGGACCCACTCCTCATACACAATATGTATGCAAAGTACAAAAGTTAGGATCCAACCACATATGATACAAAAAGCTGTACTTCATGGGAAGGTCAAGGGAGGATATGTTTTGGAAAAATCTTTACAGTGGGAAGAGGATGATTTCACAAGCTTTGAAAATAAAAGGGGGTGTGTTCCAGCTAGGGGGCTTCTTAGGTATCATACATCTATTTTCTCCCAGAGTAGATAGGTGGATATGGGCTATGAAATTAAACCAGATGTTTCTAAATCCATACACCTTATCTGTTCTATCTTTTGACATCCCTATATGGAGGAAACTCTGGGACATAAAAAGTGAAAGCCATTCTCATCAAATCAAATCTCATAAAATCATCAAATCCAATATGATTTACCTTGGATTACTGGCAAGTGAGGCAACTCACTGTTTTGATTGTTCTCTTTGCCAGCAAATCGTGCTGACCTGCTCAGAGAGCTGAGTTGAGACTCAACACAAATGGTAATATGGGGATAGCTGTTAGTTATGTGAGTTGAACATTCAAAAGATCAAAGATGATTCTGCACTCAGGGAAAAATGGGTTAAAAATGATAATAGCAGCACTAAAGCATGAACGATTAAAGATATACACTGTGACGTTCTAAATTTAGATTAAAAAACTCACTTGTAGAAATTGTGAGTCAGAACACTTGTTTTAACCAAAGATCGTGTGAGAGAGCCCTGAAATTGTTGATTGGGTCCAACAACAGAGCAATTCTAAAAAGAAAACAAGTTAAAATAAAACAAAAAAAATGTTTTAAAATGCATTTTAATTTAGAACACATTAAGAAAAGTATTTCCACCACGTTCTCCACTAGTCAGGTCACGTCCAAAATATTGTGTTCATTTTACATTTGAAGAAGAAGATGGAAAAATGAAATGCTGAAAACCGTGTTAAATGAGAAACAGTTTTGTCCTTTTTATGAGACTATGAGTAATCTCCTTGAGGACAGCACTATTTCTCGTATCTCTTAAATGCCAGTCCCTGGCCTTCTTCCCAGAACATCGAAGTTTTCCCTAATGTTTGTTGCATGAATAATGAATGCAAAATTGAAGACATTGGAATTGTTTAATCTGAACATGTAAGAAAATTTCAAATATATAATATATATTTAAAGGAATTTTAGTGAGATTAAAAGTATTCTATTTAACTTTAATGATCCAAAAAGATCCCAAGAATGTTAAGTTTTTGTTCTGTATAATGAACTTTCTGTGTTAGAAACCTTTGGGGGAAAAATACTGCCTTGCTAAAAAGTGATTCTTTTGCTAGATATATTTGAGGATGCTAGTTGATCATCTATCAGAAAAGTTAAAGCACTTTTGGCCCTGCTTTCATGGGGATAGTGGACCAGGTAACCTCTAGGATTCCTTCCAACTCTGAAAATGAGTTATTTCAGTGAGTCTGCTATGGCCACTGATTTTGTTACCTTTCGATTTTTGTGGTTTAACATACCATTCCAAGTACGTAAGAAAGACAATTTATATCAGTCATGAGTAATCTGTGCTGCATCAAACTGCCCTTCACATTGAAAAATTCAATTGATTTACATTAGTTTTTAAAAATATTTATATCATATCCCCTTTCACAAAAGATTAAAAACAAGTATCTGCCTATCAACCTATCATACTGATTAGTCCATGAACAAAATAGGTATCTTTCCATATTTAAAACACTGAGTGTCCGGCTTCAGCTCAGGTCATGATCTCATGGTTCCTGAGCCCCATGATGGACTTTGTGCTAATAGCTTGGAGCCTGCTTCGGATTCTCTGTCTTCCTCTCTCTCTCTCTCTGCCCCTCCCTTGCTCACACACGCCCACAGCCCTCTCACTTTCTCAAAATTACACATTAAACAAATTTTTAATAAAACTTTTTTAAGAAAAATAAAACATTATATTTAACAGATGTCTTATTTCACAAAGAAACATTTCGCAGAAAAGTCATTTTTACAGTTTCTCAATATTGAACTTTTGAAAATGGCTCCATTTGCTAATAGCAAAATAATCACATTTTCCTTAAAGGAAAAAAATATTTTTAACATATCGATTAAGGGGAAAATGCCAGTGTTTGAGTCACTTATGTCTCCAGGAAGATTTAAGTGTCTTGTAGAACTTTGAAATTATTGTCACAAAGTACTTAAATGTTCAACATGAACTCCTTATACACTAAATGTAAAAGCTAACTGGATTACATTGCATTTAGAATTTCTGAACCCAGAAGCTAACATGTTGTGGTTCCAAAATGAGTCTTGAGCTTTGTATTGATTCCCAGAATCAGGGAGGAAAAATTACTTCTTTAGTAAATTAATTCTTAAGAGGGGGGAAACACTCCTGAAGGATTGATCTGAGCTTTATTGTAACCAGAGCCTCCAGTCATAAATTACCGGCACACAGGCCGGAGTCAATGTGTCGTTTCTTTTGTAATCAGCTGCTTTTATATTTCCACTTGTCAAGGTTGACTTGATCATATTGTGCATGTCTTGGATGTCAGAGGCATTCATTTGTTCTTCCTCTGAAAAGCAGGACAAGCATTTCTCTGACAACTTAGACTTCTAACTTGGGGAAATAATATATTCCACAGTTATGACTGTGAGGATATTTCTATGTGGGGAAGATTTTTTTCTAGCGCAAGTTTCAAAATTTGAAATTATCCAGTTTCCCATTTTTGCTCTTTGAGGAGTAATATGTATTAAATATCCATTCTGGGGATCTAGCTTTTAAATGACCTTTTCAGTACTCATCCTTTTGCTCATTTTGATTTGCTCAGATAAATTACAACCACCTGGCCTTTTGTATTAAAGAAGGTTACATACAAAATTGACCTTTTGGTACTTATTGGGAGAGCTGGGTTCATTGTATTTGAGATTAACTGCTGTTTCTGTTTTTTGGGTTATGTCTTAAATAATTATATTTGAAGATGGTAAAATCTTTTTTTTTTTTTTGCCTGTTTGTTCTAAGCCACTGCTAACACCATAAGAATGGGCAATACAAAAAGAAATGATGTTTCAAAAAATAATAAATATGATTTCTTTAGATCCTATGGTGTCTGATGATTTACATATGTTCCTTCAATTTCTCTGAACCTTGATAAAGCCAAAATTATCCTTTGGCCATTCTGCTCCTTGCCACCTTGCTTAAATAAGACTCAGCCTTCTTTCTGTTTCTTAACTTAATTAAGACTTGCCTCTGGAACTTTGCAATTGCTGTTCCTTCTGCCTGAAATGATATTTTCTGGCTTCCTTTGTCCCATTCACTTAATTCTCCACTGTTCCCCTACATTCTCTGGCCTCTGTGTAGTGAGGGTGGGCCATGTGACTATTTATGGAAAGTGATGCCTGTCATTTCTGGTCTGAGGCACTGAAAAGTGCATACAGGATTCACTAGCCTCTTAGACTCAAGGAATCCTTGGGCTGAGATGCAGAACCTCAAGGTTGGATCAGTCTATATGGCTGAATTACCAGATGGGGAGTTACCTATCCCTGTAGAGGATTTTGTGTGAGCAGGAAATACACTTTTCTATTTTAAACTACTGAGCTCTTGGCAATCCATTCGTACCCTGACTGAATATTCAAGGTTTCAGGTTAACTGGCATTTCTTAGGAGACCTGTCCCCATACCTAAAGCACTTTCTCCTTCTGCTCTCCCTTTGCCCTTACCATTGTATGTTTTCTGCAATGAATTTTTTTTGTAATTTTTATCTGTTTAAATATCTATTGAACAAACAAGACTTCTACATACTGTAATGATTTTTAAGTGCCTAGAGTAATATTTTTTTAAATTTTTTTAAATGTTTATTTAGTTTTGAGAGACAGAGAAACAGAACCTGAGTGGGGGAGGAGCAGAGAGAGAGGGAGACACAGAATCCGAAGCAGGCTCCAGGCTCTGAGCTGTCAGCACAGAGCCCGACGTGGGGCTCAAACCCACGAACCGTGAGATCGTGACCTGAGCCGAAGTCGGATGCTTAACCGACTGAGCCACCCAGGCGCCCTTAGAGTAATCTTTAGATTTGGCAATAAGCATGGTATCAAGCAATAGCTGAGGTTTTGACTCTTCTAGATAAATACATTCTGCATGACTTCTTTCATTCAGAAGGGAGGTCATCTTCGGCAAAGTCTAAATCAGTGATGCCATCTATGTCACAAAGAGAGGATTAAGAATCCGAATTTTAGAAGTTCCTTTAGTAATCTTCAATATTCTGCAACATCTTGACATATCTTACAGTTTTTGCTCACCAAGAAATACATGAGACTTTGTGGCTTTTAAATCCAGGTTACATAAGTACTTCATCCAACATCAGAATGTTCCCCATTTGTCTGCCACCAGTCTCCTGGTAGATGGTCTAGAAGAGTCCCTAATATTTTTTAATAGCATGTAAAACCTTACTGAAGAGAACAGGAAGAGTTACCTCTTACATATGCATTCCCCCAAAAAGTGTTTGCTACACAGTAGGAACTCAGTACAATTTTTTTTCAATGAATGAATGATCATAGCCAAACTTATTCACCAAGTAGAAAAAGATATGAAAGAACGCTCTATCAAATGGTTCTAAGAATGGGCTTTTACAAATACAGAGAGAAAGAAAGGAAGGAGGAAGGAAGGAAGGAATGGAGGGAGGGAGGGAGGAAAGGGAGGAAGGGAGAGAGAGAGAAAGAAAGAGGAGGGGAAGGAAGTAAAAATTTCTGCCCCAAATTTAGTTTAAATCCTTTAAGATTGATCTTTTGGAATGCCAAGTAAAAAAGGACTTCAGAATCTGCTTTTGTTCCTTCATGAAATTTCTTGACAAGGCAGGAAGACTTTCCTGAGAATTATTTTCTTATTGCTGATGCATGAAGAGATGATATGCAGTCATACTTCTTTTTTCATTGGTGAATTAAATGAAATATGTTGCCAACTCTAAGATAAAAAGAAATACACGCAGGTATATCATCTGCATTATCAAAGTTTTGCATAGACAATTAACTATTATTACTAGATACAAATGATTTTCTTTTGAGAAAGTGTTTACAAGATGGAATTCATAATTAACAGTCAACAGACACACGCACGTTGATGAAAACCAGGGATTGGCTATGCTGGGACGTGTTAGCATTTCATTTAAAAAGAGAAATGAGGAAGCTACCAATTCTATCCTAACTTATTTCAAAATATTAAAAGAAATGTTAGAAATATTAGCAGTTTCTGAAGTGGATGCGATAATTTGATAGAAATATTGTTTTGCTTTCCTTTGTTTTCTCCATACCACAAACAAGCTTGATCCTTCTAACCAGAATGATTCTGCCAAGGTCTTTCCAACGATACAAAGCTTAACTGATTTGATAAACAACCTTGTGAATGTTTAAGACATAGGGGTGCCTGGGTGTCTCAGTTGGTTGAGGCTCAGACTCTTAATTTCAGCTCAGGTCATGATCTCACAGTTTCTGAGTTCGAGCCCCACACCAGGCTCTGTGCTGACAGAGTGGAGCCTGCTTGCGAGTCTGTCTTTCTGCCCCTCCCATGCTCATGCTCTCTGTCTCTCTCTTTCCAAATAAATAAATAAACTCAAAAAAAGATATAGCTTTTGTAGTAAGAAAAAATAAAATTTTGTAAAGGTCTAACCCTTTTAGATTAAACCTACTTTCCCTACAGATTTACAGTGACGTGTGTGTGGGGGGGGGGGGGGAGAGGGAGAGAGAGAGAGAGAGAGAGAGAGAGAGAGAGAGAGAGAGAGAGAGAGAAAGACAGGCAGTTGTCAGGTGCTCTTTCTATTTTCTTGGCTTCATCTTCAATTGGGAAGAATTGTGCCCTGTAAGAAATACAGCTTTGGCTCCCATGATGTTTAATTAAGAACGCATAACCATGAATACATAAGAATAAGGAAGATCTATTATACTTTCTTTTCTTTGGCATTGTCTAATTTAACCTAAATAAAGACAGTCTATACATGAATGCTGCTACTTGTAAATGTGAGATAGATTTTCTTTAATTCCTGTCAGTAGAGAGCTTTTAAGACCTTATTATATGCAAATGATGGTGATACTATTGGGCCATATGCTTTGTGCCACTCTGCTCTTGATCATATTGACAATTTTTAGAGTTGCACAAGAGTTATTCTACACGGAAGCTGTTTAAATCAGTATGTAAGGCTGATGTAAAGACAAAATCATTCAGTACAGAGTATATAGGTGATGTTGCACGTACAACCTCGTAAACACCAAAGTTTGAGAACCGCTATGCTAGATGAAGAAATAAAAGGAAACGTTAGAAATAGTTGTTTGAATGTTTGAACCCATTCTGCTTTTAGGATATATTTCAAGTTCTTATCTAACAAATAAGGATACATAGAGAATCCTAAAGTAGTCTTGTTTTCAGTATTTGTTCTGTTTTATTTTTAAGCACTAATAAATGTTGAGAGATTTGTCTGTTGAAAGAATTTAAGAAAATAGTGGAATTACATTCTGGTTCTGGATGAGGGGCCATTAGCTTCTAAAGACAGCAATAAGTTAAATTATTGAATCAACTGAAATTACAAAAAAACCTTTTTTGAAGAAAAATATTATCTATTAGTGCATAGATTTTCTGGTACTCATCTATTCATCCTTTAAAAGTCTATGGTCTACAGGTTGAAGAATCTCCATAAGGTCCTTTTCAGATCTAAGGTCTTTTTCAGAATCTATGAAGACTATGCTTCAGTCATACCAATTATATTCTAAGTGTTATCCAATGACAACAAAGACCTTCATTTGCTGGTATTATTTAAGCCTTATCTTGGCCTTTTATATAGAGTTTTAGCTTTAATTTGAATGTGAGTTATAACATATTTGCTTTGAATTACATATGTATAATTTCATGTATATTCACATATACACTTTCACATAGGCATTGACATTCATAAAATATATATTTATAAGCTTGCGTATAACCTATTAGCATTTTAGAGGTAATATTAAACTTTATATTTTGGAAGATTTAGAAACATCTTCCACTTTTGCTTTCTTCTTCCTCTGGTCACAGGCTTCATGATAGGTAGGTTTCATTTTTGGCACATTATTGCCCAAACAGCCCTGTGTACCTAAACAACCTACCTGGAAAATCTGCCATGGCCATTTGACAACTGATGATATTTGTCTTAAAATAATGAATAAAATTGAATAAACTTAAGGTGTAGTACAATCTGCTAAATGACAAAATCCCTTCTGAAGAGTCACTGAAGTTTATTTTGCAAGTTAATACAAATTTGCAAAAATACCAGTTGACAAAGAAGTTTCAAAAATCACTGGAAGTGAATATTTTGAATAAACTAGGTGAATACTTGTGAAAAAGCTCTTAGAAAATTTTTACTTATTTTTTTTTAGTTTTTTTTAACATTTATTTATTATCGAGAGACAGAGCATGGTGGGGGGGGGGGGGGCAGAGAGAGAGCGAGACACAGAATCTGAAGCAGGCTCCAGGCTCTGAGCTGTTAGCACAGAGCCCTACGCAGGGCTGGAACTCACAAGCCACAAGATCATGACCTGAGCCGAAATTGGATGCTTAACCGACTGAGCCACCCAGGCGTCCCAGAAAATTTTTATTTTTAAGTAAACAACTATTTCAAGAGTAATGTAGTCCCAGTAGGTCAAAGATTGGAGAGGCCTAGAAAAAAGTAATTGAAGTAACCTGAACAAAGATGTTATGCCAGGCCACTCACTCCCAGGAAGTGCTCATACCAACTTTAGACTGGAAGACTTAGAAGCAAAAGATTCCCAATATTCTGAATAACAGTTTGAGGCTTATACCTTGTAGATTCAATTGTATAAAATTAAAGAATATCATGCTTTCCTAATTTAAGGATAAAAAAAGATATTGTGACTTCTCTTTATTGCATTGTACCATCCTAACAGCAAAAGAACAAAATTGATTGTTCGCTTATATCGCTTTATGTTAAATGTGTTTGTATTAATAACAGAAATACTCTTTTTCATGAAATGTTGCTTAATCTCTAATTCAAATACTTTGTTATTTTAGTATACAAGCTCAGGAGTAATGATTAAATCATTCTGACTGCTCCTTTTATGGCTTTCCAAAATCTTAGGAATAGAACTGCTATTAAAAATATAAATGCATTATGATGTCTTTATGGCCATTTTTTTCATATTTGCAATAAAGTAAAAATATGAAACCTGGTATTTATTTGTTGGATCCACAAAATTGTCCCATTCTAAAAAAATAAATATCTACTTACTTTGGAGGATAAGACATAAATTCTAGAATATCAAGGGACATATGCTTTTAAAGGCTTAATCATAATTAAAATTAGTTTTATCATAACTTGCCTTCACTCACATTTGGATGATACATGTTTTCATACTCTAAGTTACTCATTCATGTTCATTAATCAAATACTATTGACTACCAACCAAATGCTGTGGGAAATAGAAAAACAAATAAAATAGATTTTTTTTCCTTATAGAAGATTTCAGAAAAGCCTTAACATATAATACATACTAAAATAGTAAATAATTCATAGATGGGATGATCAATTCAAATTTGGGGAAGGATAGAAGGACTTTTGGAAGTGGGGAAAAAAGATAGAAGAACCTAGACATAGGAGGGGGACATGAAGAAAATTAGGGACAGTTACTTTTTTGTTTGTGTAGTGTTTAAGGATTATTATCCTAAAATCAACTAGAGAGTTGTATGCCTTTGGAATGGTTGGAAAGGTGGTTAATATGAACTTTGAAAAATGATGCAGTATTTGAAATAGTAGTATTGAATGGAAAAATTAGATCTACATTAGATAGAATCAGGGACTGTTCTTGACTGCCATATTTAAACCAGGATTTTCACATTATTTTTAATTTCATGGTTTGTTTTATAAGACATTTTGAATAATAAAACAGTTATTATAGGCAACAAACATGACACTAAGAGCATCTCTTTCATTTTTAAATTTTCTTCACAACAGTGTTTATGGCAGCATGATTATAATCTAATGTATTATGGTCAATTTGTTATTTTGGCTTTATCTTTCTGCTGAATAATTGGCGATAGCAGATTAGTTATAAAACAGATCATCTGTTTTATGGCTTCTTATTGATGTACAAAATGTTAAACTTCATTTTATATAAAAATCACAATCACAAAATAAATTAATTATTTTTCAAAAGTTCTTAAGAAAGGACTCTACATTTCCTCCTAACTTTTGGGTTGAGTTTTTGGCATTCTTTGTCACAATAGCAGAAAGTAGTCCCAAATCTAAGTTCATTTTACATTTTCCAACTGTCTCATAGATTTGCAACATTTGTTAAAAGGGAGAGCGTAGCAGAATGTGTCATAAGCACTGAAGAAAACCGGCCTGTGGTAGTGTGCCATCTTCAAAGACAAAATCAGCGCTTGACATTTAACATAATAATTGCACCAAAGAACACCTACTGAGCGTTCTCAGCATACCAGCCTCTGTGTCAAGTGGTCCGGGTGCGTTAGCTCCTCGGTGAATTATCCCTTATGATATGATTGTTATTCCCATTTTGTGGGGAGAAATAGTAAGTGTTAGAAATGTCCAAGTAGTTTTATTATGGTCCAAGAGTTTGTGGATGGAGAAGCTGGATTCAAAACGAGTCCTCTGAGGTATCAGTGTAGATATAGGCACTATTAATAACCCAGCTTATACAGATGAGCAAAATTGAGGCTTAGAGAAGTCTAAATAATTTGGTTAAGCTCCAACAGCTAATAAGTGGAAAAGCTGGCATTCAGACACAGGTCCTTCTAACTCCAGAGCCCTGTTATATTTCCTGTCAGCATCTGTGCTAAATCTTGACAAAGTTTATGTTGTGAGCATGCTGTTTACATCTTCTTTGCTCTGACACAGAGGGGACTAAATTCAAGAAGGAACGCATACGGATGTTAGCTGGCAAGAAGGAGAACATTGATAAGGGTATGGCTGAGACCAGAACTTAGTAGCAAAGAGAATCTCACTTTATTCCACTTCATTATTGTAGAGCCATCACATCCAAGCAAGAGTGTTTCATGAGCAATGATTTACCTTTCCTGAGTTTCAATCAGAATATTTGCATTCACTTTCTGAAGTCAGAAACTGAGTATGTCCACCAGAGTCCTGGAACTAGTCCTCTGCTAAGTGGCCCAGAGAGAATTCATTTGGCTAATTCCCTATGTGTATCCTTTATGCTATTTTGTGCCCTAATTATTTAAAAAAAAAATTTTAACATGTATTTATTTTTGAGAGAGAGAGAGAGAAGCGAGGAGGGGCAGAGAGAGAGGGAGACACAGAATCTGAAGCAGATCCTCGCTCTGAGCTGTCAGCACAGAGCCCGACATGAGCTTGAACTCACAAACTGTGAGATCATGGCCTGAGCCGAAGTTGGGGGCTTAACCGACTGAGCTACCCAGGCACCTCCTAATTTTTTTTAGCATGTCTTCTTTTACCAACTATAGTGTTATGGTCTTGAGCAAGAACAATGTTTTTCTTCTGCTTTGCAAAGCAGAACTTTTAAAAAGTGATGGAAACATTCAACTTTTAAAAAGTGATGGAAATTCAAAGCTCTGAAGACAGATTGGAATCTTTTAAAATACCTTTGTATTCTAATTTTTTTAAGTGAACAAAAGTAATACTCACTGATTTTTTCTTTAGTATGAGTGTTGGGGGGTCACAACAATACGTTATAGTCCAGAGAAGTCTATTCTTTGTCAAACATAGTGAATTTGGGATATTTATAGATTTAAATTATAATTTGTGGTATTACATATTCATTGACTATATTTTGTAGACCTTTTACTTTTAGAAGTAGGGAAAAGGTAAGCTAAAGTAACAGAAGCTGTTCATTTTCTTAAAACTCTCTTAATTATATGGCATGTGGTTTGTGTTCTGAGGAGAACTAGTACAAATGAAGAAACTTTGTAATACAAAGTTAGAAAATTGTGTTCAGGAGTCCCTGGGTGGCACAGTAGGTTAAGCACCTGACTCTTGATTTCAGTTCAGGTCATGATCTCACGGTGTGTGAGTTCAAGCCCCAGGTTGAGCTCTGAGCCGATAGCACAGAGCCTGCTTGGGATTCTCTCTCTCTCTCTCTCTCTCTCTCTCTCTCTCTCTCTCTCTCTCTCTCTCTCCCTCCCCCCCCCTTGGCCCCCCCAGCTTGTGCATGCTCTCTTTCTCACTCTCAAAAATAAATAAATAAACATTAAAAAAGAGAAAGAAAGAAAATTGTGTTCAAACTCCAACTAAAATTTACAGTTTTCTCAAGGCTTTTTGTCCATTACCATCAGAAAAGTAGTTTGTGTATTTGCATATGTGTGTGTCCGTATCTCTGTGTGCATCTGCGTGTATATTTTTATTGGCGAGACAAAGAGCATGGTGTCTTCTACACTTAGTGCCCCTTGGCATTTGAAGTAGTATTATGTTTGCATTTTGTATAGATAAAATGTTCAGATCTATTGGCCAATCCTACAAGAGGCACAAACAAGACTATTTTCCAGCAGCTGCATATTTAATAATACCTTTTTAGGTTATATTAAATGAATAATTCGGTAGCTTAGATCATTTACTTTTTACTTTGAGTATAAGTTTAATTGTCTTCATTAATTTTAAGTATATTCTAAGAACATAAATTATTACTCAGTAATAATTGTATTTTTCCTGTTCCATCAATATTGGCATGCAGATGTTCTCTTTTTAATAATAACAAAACAAGGCCTTAAATTGTATTTTATTTTATTTATTAAAATTTTTTAATGTTTATTTAATTTTGCGAGAGAGACAGAGACAGAGACAGAGCGTCAGCAGGGGAGAGGCAGAGAGAGAGGGAGACAGAATCCAGAGCAGGCTGTAGGCTCTGAGCTGTCAGCACAGAGCCAGACGCGGGGCTTGAACTCATGAACTGCCAGATCATGACATGAGCCAAAGTTGGATGCTTAACTTACTGAGCCACCAAGGCGCCCCCTATATTTTAGATGCTCACTTCATGAACACTGTCACTGCTAGGTTATAAGTGTTAAAACAAAAATGTTAAATAATAAACTGCCATAAGGTATTGGCTTTTGTTCCTTCATCTTTTAAAGGGAATTTAATGAATGATGCATCACAGTGCGACATGCATTTACATTCAAATACCATTTGTTAATGTTTTAAGTTAATGCCAGTGAATCTTTAAAAATCTCTGTGAATAATGAAGCTATTCATTGTGTTCAAGGATTTTGCCTTTTTCAGTGATAGGATTTTCTTCTCATTTGAAAGAGTATTTAATTGCATCGCTCATCCACTTTTAATATTTAATAATAATTTTATTAGCTGTGTAGAATGAGAAGGGCAAGATTTGCAATATCTACTGCTGGTCATCAATTTTTTTCTTATCAGGACTTAATGAATATTATAATTACAAGGAAAGGCAGAAATATAAATTAGCTCGGTAGTTGGCTGAGACTTACTAGTTTATTGGTTTTAGCTTTTGGGTAAAGCCCAGAGTAGGCACAAGGAAAAAGAAGCAAATATCTGGGCGTGGTTTAGACACCTTGGCACAAAATTTTTGCAAACTGCCAACCATTCCTCACTTTAAATAATGAACATGGAGGGTTTGAATCAAGTTATAAATACTGTCATTGGCAATTCGTGTTGATTCCATTGCAGTTGACTGGGCGTCTCGATGACTTCTCACACTTAGCCTTTGTAGGAAGATGTTTCTTCAATCTCTGTTAATGCATTTCGAAACTTTTTGTTATCTTTTCTTAAATATTTTTACTGTTATTTGCTTTCAGCTAAGACAAAAGCTGCATTACTTGGAGTAGGAAACCTTGGCATAGCCATCATCACAGTAGCACTTCTTACTGAAGTAGAACCCCTCAGCTGGAGTTTTCAAAATGCGTTTGAGTACATTTCATTAGGTCTGTGGGAGAGAGGTCAGGGGGAAAGTTCTCTCTGCAGGTCCCATACGTTTAAAGCCTCTGCGGATTTATGACCCAGGCCCTGGGGAGAAAACAAATTTTCATTTTTGGGATCTAGCTGTAGGTCTGTGTATCAGATGATTCCTAAATTTTGAGTACCATTTGTTCAAAATGGAACCAGATATTGTTGAATCTCATGTATCTTTAAGCCTATTTTAAACAAATCATTTTTACCCCCCTCCAGCAACTGCTTCGAGAACGACAGCAGATGGCCAGCCGTCCCTTTGCGTCTGTTGATGTAGCACTGGAAGTAGGAGCTGAACAAACGGAGTATCTGCGAGGGCCAGTGGAGGTAGGACCGGTGGTGCAGAGAAGACCACTGTGATTTGCATATTTATATCGCTTCTCTAATCTGCATCTGCTTGTGCAGCCAAATACAGTCTGATTATGTCGAGTTGACAAGATTCAGCTACATATGTTATGCCACTTCCAAGGCACATAGTTTTAATGGTATGACACGAGCTGTAACAGAATTCACTGGAGAATCTATTAGCTTAGGCAAGAGTGACAGACTGCTCACCTGGCAGCCTTTCTCTGACAGATAGGAGCTGAAGGAATTTAAGATCCAGGTATGATGGAAGAAACAAAGCACCTATATTTAGTCCTTGGAGTGCCCAACGCCTTTTCGTTAACAATTCACATTTATCTTTATTAATGAAGTTGACTATAAAAGGTGGGTGGAGTTGAGTTGCATTTTAATTACATAGTTTCCTTTTTGAATGTTGAGAATTGTAGAATATTGTGAATGCTTTTATTTGTAGCAATGGCTGTATTAGTATATTCTTTTATTGCAAATGCAGAAATGGAGTGTGGTGAAGGAGAAATCATTTTGTGCAAGTAAATGTAGAACTGGATTCCTGAAATAACGCATGGAACATTTTCTGAAAATAATAGCCCACAGAGAGGAAAAATCCACAGATTATGATTTATGGTTAATGACTAATCAAAGCATTTTGAGGCCTAGTAATGGAGTTGTATGCTGATTATTTTTTATTTATATTTCACGTATGGTAAGGTGTTTACACAGGAACATTAAGAAGCGCCGTAGGGTTGAAAATTGTATTCCTTTTTTTGAAAAGCGCCATTATGTGACTAATTTCATGTTGCTATTTTCAAATCATGCTTTTCTTCAAGGAAAGCAAGGGATATAAAAATAGACTCCTCCGAAAACCCAGGTAGAAATATAATTGATTCTGTCTGTAGCATTTTGGTTATTTTGGAAATAAATTAAACAACTGCATCAGACCTTGTAGATGTTATACAAAGAGCTGGTTTTTAGAGGACATTTCTCTGTGAAATTTTTTTTAGCTGTTGTGTACTTGAGTTTTTACTCTTCTAGATCACATGTGGCAATGGAAGCTTAGAACATTAAGAAATTTATATGTGTATCTTCCATTGTTACTTGGGCAGAAATTAGAAGAGAGAATGATTAAACGCAAGTTACAGTAAGTGCTCTAATTTCATGCTGGCCCTTTGCCTCGCACACCTTAGGACAAAATCTCTTAACAAATAGTAAACCTCAACTATTGGAATCCAACTTCTTTTTCTCCTCATCTGTTAAAAAACATTCTAAAACACAAGTCACAAGAGAAAAATGAATGTAAATAATACATACATAGTCCACAGAGGAAAAGGACCAATCAAAGAACCAGAAAACACAAACTTACAGAATAAATGTAATTAACATACATATGCGCCACCAGTGTGTCAGTTTCTGCTTACTAGCGCTCAACCATGTATCGTTAGGTGTGCGTGTTCATAATCATTCCATTTCTTTGTTTTATTTTTTCCAAATTTAATTTCCGTCTTTATCATTGTCGTTTTTAGCATTAAATTTTATTTGAAATTTCTACCTCTCCTTCCTTTTAGTTTCTGTTTGCTAGTCCTTCTAGTTACTAGAGGACTAGTTACTAGTCCTTCTTTTATTCTTTTATTTCCAGTCTGTTTCCTTTTGTTTTATTACCTATCCCTTGCAGAAATGACCATTAACTTTTTATTTTGCCACTCATTCTGTGAGTCTGTCTTTTGATTAACTGCCTGAATCTATTTACACTGAAAATAATTACTGTTCTCCCAACGTTTGTTTTAGCTACTCCATTGTGTGTCTGTGTGTACACATTGTTCTTGTTGTTACTACCCTTCTCTTTTTCCACGTCTCTTTTGGATAAATTGATTTCCTTCCACTAAACAGAGTGTTACATATTCTATTTCTGTGTTTCTGATGGTGACCCGTTACTTACCAAGATTCATAGTGGTGGTTATTTTCCCTATCACCAAAAGTGTATTAATACACATTCCTGCCCTGCCTGTCTCAAACAAAATTAATACATGAGCGTGCTCTCAACTCCCTCTGTTCCTCCTACCTATGTTAATACTGTTTGGAGATTTTAATCCAGATATTCTGGGTGTACATTTTTTAGTGTGGCATGTTTAAGTAACGATGAACGATCTTCACCCTTCTTTACTCTCTATATCTACTTGCTTACTCATACATTTCTTTATATTTCACTGTAGTAAATCCTCCAAGAGATTCTTCATTTATTTAAAAAATTTTTTAATGTTTATTTGATCTGAGGCAGAGGGAGACAGAACATGAGTGGCGGAGGAGCAGAGAGAGAGGGAGACACAGAATGTGAAGCAGGCTCCAGGCTCTGAGCTGTCAGCACAGAGCCCGATGCAGGGCTTGAACTCACAAACCTTGAGATCATGACCTGAGCCGAAGTTGGTAGCTCAATCAACTGAGCCATCCAGGCGCCCCCTCCAAGAGATGCTTTAAAGAGAAATTTTATGTGGCATAATCTTTGAGACTTCAGATGCCTACCAATATGCTTATTTTGTCCCCACATGTAAATAACAGTTTAATTGGATATAAAATTCAAAGTTCTCTTCTTCAAAACTTCAGAGGCATAACTCTTTTGTCCCAAGTCTGATGTCAGTTTGATTCTTTGTCCTTTGTAAATGGTCTCCATTTCTTTTTCTTCATTCTTTCATAATTTTCTCTTGTTTCTTAATGTTTTTAAATCTCTCTCTGATATGTGTCCAGATTCTCCTATTTGGCAATCTATGCCCCTTTGAATCTGCAGGCCTATAATTTTATGTAATTCTGACTAATCTTTGGTTACTGTTTCTTTAAATATTTCTTACCATAATCTGTCCTGGAATTGCTATTAGATGCTCTTGATACTTCTTCTATCATCTATATTTCTGAACTTTTTCTCATTATTTGTACTCTTTTATTTCTTCTCGATGCCTCTCGGAGCATTCCGCCACCTGCCATTCCACATCGTCTTTAGATGTATCCTTTCTGCTATTTCGCCCATTCATTGCCTTCCTATCACCAATGATATATTTTGTTGTTAATAGCTGCAGCTTTTTTTTTTCTTCATAACTGCTTGTTGATGTTTCATATTTCGAATACCCTCCCTTATCTTTCTGAAACCATTCATTATATTTTATTTAAATGTTGTTCCTTCTTTCCTTGTGCTTACACTCTTCAGAGGTATCCTTTTTTTTTTTTTTTTCTATGTACACCTATTTTACTTTAGGTACTAAGATCCATTTAGGAAGAGGGATAAAATTCTTGACTCTCCATTGTGCTCTTGCAAGCAATTTAGTGGTTGGGTATGAGGCAGCTGTCCGTAGTGTATAACCTGGGTTCAGTCACCACTGCTCATTTGCCATGGATGTCCCTTTTACTAAGAGAGAACTTTCAAATACCTCCTTTCCAAGCATTATTCCCCTCAGATGGTAGCCTTTCTTTGATGTAATCGCAGGTACTCAGTTGAGGAGGGAGAAGTGAATGCTTAGGGGTTGTCCCGTCTCTAACATGTATGGCTCTGGGATTCTGCCCCCCGCCCCCAGATGACCTCTAAAGCTACTCTATCATTAGTTTGCAGCCTTGAGCTGACACTGGGCTGGTTTCTGTTGCTTTTCTGCCCACCCCCCCAAAAGGGTGACATAGGCATCACCTATCCAGACACTGAGGATAGTGGGGCCTCTCCTAGTGCAGGCCACCATTTACTTCCCACGAGAGGCCTAACCACCTACCTTTCCAACTGTTTCTTCAAGAACATTGCTGAGTATGTTCTGACCACTGGCATCATCCCTATTCCTTATATGTGATCACTGTGTTTAAACTCAGGGGAAGAGACAAGTGACTCATTCTGGTTTATGATTTGTTGGCTGCAGGATGATGTGTGCAAGTGCTTTGTATCCTTTAAAGCATTCTACTAATGTTGGGAGTCTTGTTATTTTTCTCATTTTATTACTTAGTTATATAAATAATTGGCATGCCTCTATTTCTTTTGTACCACTTGTTTTCAATGAAATGTCAGAGAAGAAAAATATTTACCTGCTAATTCTCATTTTGCAGGCCCTTTGTATCTGGGAATCAAGTTTTACTTATTAAATATGTAATATTATTTGGTTTTTTTGGAAACAGCTTTAAGGAAATGTACCATACAATTCATCCCATTACATTGTACAACTTGGTGGGTTTTAGTATATACAGAGTTGTGTAACCATCACTAAATCAATTCTAGAATATTTTCATCATCCCCAAGACAAATCCTGTACGGTTCAGCAATCACTTCCCCTATCTCCCCCAGCACTCTCCCTCAGCCCCAGGCGCTAATCTACTTTTTGTCTTTATAGATTTTCCTAATCTATATTTTCATTTCATTTCATACAAATGGAAACAGCATGTGTTTTCCTGGACTGGCTTCTTTCCCTTAGCATAAAATTTTTAAGGTTCATTCATGTTGTGACATGTGATCAGGACTTCTTTCCTTTTTATTGTGAAATACTATTCTATCGTATGGATATAGCACATTTTGTTTATACATTTGTCAGTTGATAGGTAATTGGGTTGTTTCCACTTTTTAGATATTCTGAAAAATGCTATCATGATTGTTTACATGCAAGTTTCATTTCTCTTGGGTATGTAATTAAGAATGGAATTGCTGGAACACATGGTGATTTTTTATTATTTGTTGAAAAGAATTTCTTTCCCCCATTTGTGATCTTGGGACCTTTGTTGAAAATCAGTTGAACATAGATGTGGGGATTTGTTTCTGGACACTCAATACTATTCCAATGTTTGATAGATCTATCGCATGATAGTACCACACTATCTTGGTTACTGTAGCTTTGTAGTAAGTTTGGGAATTGGAAAATATGAGTCTCCCAACTTTGTTCTTTTTGACTATTGTTTTGGTTCTTCTGGGTCCCTTGAATTTCCACATTAATTTTAGGATTAGTTTGTCAATTGCTGCAGTGAAGCCCACTTCACTTGTGGGCTTGTGTTGAATCTGTAGATCAATTTGGGGGAATATGTAATATGTAACATTTACTTTATTAAGGTGGTAGTTTTGTAAATTGAGTACCTTCATGCTCCATGCCTCAAATACTAAATTCAAAATCAGATTTCTTGCCTCTTGGTAAATAATTATGATTTCTGATATTTGAAATTCCCTATAGCTGTATATGTCTAACCATCTCAAACAAATCAGCAACATAGATCTAAAAAAATTGCAAGCTAAAAAAATTGTTTTAAGTAGATTCTTTTAGAAATTAAATTGTTTATTTCTTCCTGTAAAAAATTAAACATCAGAAGTAAATCTGAGCGGCCATTAATATCTTCCTCTGACTTACTTTAGAAAATAATAACAATAGAATTAGAATGTTTAACATTTTATTTTATTTTCTCCTTTGCTAAGCATTTTGTAATACTTACTATTAACTGGAAGTTATCTATCTTAATGTATACATATACATATGCATATATATGTGAGATTTGTTTTCCATTTTTATAGTACACTGAAAACTGCTCCAAATCTCTTTTTATATATATGTGTGTGTAACAGTACAGTGTGGCTTATTGATTTGCTTACACAGTGAATTCCAAAGCTTAGGCCCTGAAATTACATTAAGGATTTTATTTAAACCTAAAAATCAAAGTAATTTTAAAATTCCTCTGCTGGGTTTTCTTAAAATTTGGTGTTTAAACTCAACACAAAGCCATAGGTTAGCTGGCTATTACTGTTCTGTAAATATTTTTTGAGTGTTCATAATGTAGTAAGTTAAGAAATGGATTTCTTTTAAATTAAATTTGACTCATGTGCCACTAAGTTCCACATCTGTAGAGTCAGGGGAAAATGTAAGGTACAATATGAAATGAATTACTTTTGATACATCTACAGGTAATTGTGTACTACAGTATACCAAATGGCCTATTCTATGAAGTAGATGTGTTCCTAAAATTTTTTACATATATATTGATTATATTTTTAATGAGTGAGGAGTGTTGAATCCTTACAAGACTTTTGTATAAAGCCCTAGGTGTCAAACCTGAAAAAATATATATGTAGCAAGAATAATCACACTCTAAATTATCTATTAGCAAATATGAATCATTATATTTTGCCATATTATAGTGACAAATTAAAATACAGTGTTAAAATTTAATAAATGCACTTAGGTATTAATTTTTATGGAAACACAATGTGCTAGTTGGTTTTAAACTTATCTTAAAAAGAGGATTATTTTTGCAGTAATAGTGTGACCTACAGTATACATATGTCATTTTTTCTCCGCCCAGCAATAACATGAAAATTTATGGTAATTGGTCAGCAGATTTTCATGGAACGCTTCCTATGTGTCGGGCACTGTTCTAAGTGCTTGGGAAACATCAGAGAATACAACAAAGAACTCTGTCCTCATGTTTATATTATAGCAGGGGATAGAAAATTATTTAATATGTTAAGAAGTTGGTAAGTGCAATGGGAAAAGGAAAAATAAAGCAAGATAAAGGTTTTGAGAATGCTTTGTGGAGATGGAGGAGAGTGTGCTATGTTGAAGAAGGTGGCAGTCAAGGTGACTTCATTTTGAAGGTGAGATCTGAGCCAATCTTGAAAGAGGGGAAGGAGTTAAGCAGGCAGCAGTTTCCCAGGGAAAACAGTGTTCCAGGCTTAGGAAGAACCCTAAGGTGGTGCGTGCCTGTCAGGTTCATGGAACAGTAAGCATGGGGTCTAGGCAGATGGTAACAGGGCCTTGCAGATCTTTATAAAGACTTTGACATTGAGTTCTGAGTGAAGAGAAGAGCCATTTCCAATCGCAGCGTTGTGCAAGAAGACTGACATAATTTGATGGTTTTAAAAAGGATCACTCTGCCCTTTGGGTTGAGAATAGTTTGAGAGAGATGTCTTCATACAGTTCCCTGACAAACAGACACCAAGACGAATTTGTTCACCTGGGATTGAAGAATACGTTGGTAGGTAATAGAACCATGAAAAAGGAAATAGAAGGCAGCCAATACCACTATGAACAACCAGAAGTTAATATCCTTGGGAATCACACATCAGACTATGGACACCAGATGCAATGGGGCTGAGTATTTATTCCCCAACTCCTTTTAGTTACTGTTTGAGGACTACTTCTTAGGAGCCCAGAGAAAGCCCTCGGGCAAAAAAAAATGCAGGTTTTCACATTGGCAACCATCAGGAAACTGACACAGTAACTGAGGGGTGATGTAAATCATCCTATAGTTCCTGCTACTGGGGCAGGATATAAGGACAGAGACTTGTTAGTAGGCTACTGTAGGAATCTAATAGCAGTAGATTGCTATTAGATTATGGTGGCAAGACCAGGGCGGTAGCAGTTGAAGGGATGAGTCCAGAAGTGATCACTGGACTACGTTTTTAAGGTTTTTAAGGTTGCTATTCGTATAATGTTCTCATTTTGAAAGTCTTTCCAGTGACATGATCGTAAAGTCTAAATAGAGAGATAAAAAAATGATTTTTCAGTTCTGGCTTAAGATGGAAACGTGGAAAGATCCTGCACTTACTACCTCCTCCTACAGACACACTGATTCCACATCTATATATGGAACACTTTTCTCAAAAAAAAAATCCTAAAAATTGATGGAGCAACCCCTTTAGATCAAGTGAATGGGAGGAAAACCACATTGAAGCAGGTAGGAAAAGGCGAGACACAGTCTCAAAATAAACCCCACCCTGACACTCACACTCAGGAGAGAACTAAAAACCCAGAGCTTCTCCCTGAGGGGTGAAGGGTTTGTACTTCACATCAGGCATACCAACTTTTAAGACCATTTCCTGGGGAGATGAGCCCCCAAAGCATCTGGCTTTGAAGACCAGTGGAGCTGTGCCTGAGGGGCAGGCTTCTGGTTTGGTGCACTTACAGCCGCTACAGAGGTTCTCAAGTAATGCGGGCTGGTGGACATTATCTTTGCGTTCTCCCTCTTCCTTGCTCCAGCTTGCTGGTATCTTCTGGAATGGAGTTTATATCCTTGTCTGGTGCCCTGAGTGTTGCAGCTGCCACCAGGGAACACCTCTTCATTGCTTGGCTCTGGTGACCAGTGGGGCATATATTCACAAGTCCTACAGGATTGTAACCAAAGGAGAAAGACTTCTTAAATAGCTACCATCCCCAGGCCACAGCAAGAGGCAACAAACTCAGGGGCTCAGTCTTTCTGTGAAAGAGGCCTATTAGTTTATCATCATAGCTGTAGCCTGAGGGCCAGGCTTCTAATTAAATAAACATCTAAAGGCTGACTGCAAATCATATATCTGATAAGGGGTTAATATTCAATGTTTATATGGAACTCATACAACTTAACAGAAAAAAAACAGATTAAAACATAGGCAGAGGATCTGAATCGATGTTTCTAGAGAAAACACAGAGATGGCCAGCAGGTATATGAACAGATGCTCAGTTATCAAAAAGATAAGAAATAATAAATGTTGGCAAAGATAAGTATTGAGAGGAACTCTAATGGATTGTTGGTGGGAATGTAAATTGGTATAGCCATTGTGGAGAACTGTATGGAGTTTCCTTTAAAAAATTAAAAATAGAACTACCATACGATCCAGCAGTTCTACTTCTGGGCATTTATCAAAGGAAAATGAAAACACTAATTCAAAAATATATCTGCAGTTCCATATTTATTACCACATTATTTACAATAGCCAAGATATGGAAACAACATAAGTGTGCATTGATAGATGAGTGGATAAATAAGAAGTGAGAGTATATATATATGGAATTACATATATGGAATTACATATATATGGAATTATATATATATATGGAATATATATATTCTGTGCTGACAGCTCAGAGCCTGTAGCCTGCTTTGGATTCTGTGTCTCCCCCACCCCCCCACCCCCGCCCCTCCTCCACTCTCTTTCTCTCTCTCTCTCTCTCTCTCTCAAAAATAAATAACATTAAAAATATTTTTAAAAAACTAAAAACAGAATGAAATTTTGCCATTTGCAAAAACATGGATGGACTTTGAGGGCATTATGGTAAGTGAAATAAGTCAAAAAGAGAAAGGCAAATACCATATGATCTGATGTATAGGTGGAATCTAAACAAGAAAGAAAGAAAGAAAGAAAGAAAGAAAGAAAAGAAAGAAAGAGAAAGAAAAAGAAAGAAAAAGAAAAGAGAGAGGGAAGGAAAGGAAAGGAGGGAAGAAAGGAAGGAAAGGAAAGGAAAGGAAAGGAAAGGAAAGGAAAGGAAAGGAAAGGAAAAAAAGAAATAAAAGGAAGAAAGAAAAGGCAAGCTCATAAGACACAGAGAACGGACTGGTGATTGCCAGAGCCAAGGGTCAGGGACTGTGCAAAATGGGTGAAGGGAATCAAAGATACAAACTTCTAGTTATAAAATAAATAAGCCATATGAATGCAATGTACAGCATGATGACCATAGTTAGTAATAATATATTGTATATTTGGGGTGTCTGGGTGGCTCAGAGTTGATTAAGCTCTTGCTAGGGCTCATGTCATGGTCTCACGGTTCATGAGATTGACCCCCACATTAGGCTGTGTGCTGATAGAATCCCTGCTTGGGATTCTCTCTCTCTCTCTCTCTCTCTCTCTCTCTCTCTGTCTCTGTCTCTGTCTCTCTCTCAATCTCTCTCTTTCTTTCTCTCTCATGCCCCTCTCTCTCAAAATAAATAAACATTAAAAAAATAATACTGTATTGTATGTTTGAAGGTTGCTAGGAGAACAAGTCTTAAAAGTTCTCATCACAAGAAAAAAATTGTATACGTATGGTGACAGATGTTAACTAGACTTATTATGGTGATCATTTTGCAATATATACAAATATCATCACATTGGCTCATTATATTTTACACTTGAAACTAATATAGTGTTATTTGTCAATTATACATCAAAAAATTTCAGAACAAGAAAATTATTTTATCTTTTCAAATGGCACTGTAATCATTCTAGAACTTCTGAGGCTGGTGTATTTATTCATTGAGATACATAATGGCATTCTGTCTTAGTCTCTCAAGCAACAAAATATGTGTCTTTCTTTATCAACTGATAGAAACCATGGGAAATGGAGGCAAAAGCATCTATCACCCTTTAAGTGACTTAGACTGGCTGGATTTGTTAGCTCTGGTGTCACACTAAGAGCACAGCAAACAATTGGATGACCAGCAAGTGAACATACAACCCTTTGACTGAAGTGATGAGGATGTTAAAAATGTCCATTTCTTACTCATGTTTTGTTTTGTTTTTTGCTGGGAGTATAAACTTGTATGAGTCCTTAAGTATAATTGGCAGTTTTGCTGGGATATTATTCTTTGTTTCTATTTTCATTTCTAATTATTTTTTTAGCCAATTATTCTCATGCTGCCACTTATAACACTGAAAAACAAAACCACTTCCTGGCCAACAATAAAGGATTTGTTAATTTATTATATGGTACACAGTAGTATATACATTGTGATCTAATTTCGATAAACATGGAAAAGAGTAAATTCTTAATAATAGTTATATCTAGCGGGGTGGGATATATGAGTTGTTCTTCGTGCATAGCATTCTGTACTGTCCTTTCTCTGATGGCATGCACTGCCCCCCCTTTTTTTTAAACAAGGAATTAATGATAGTATCAGTCTAATGGAAGTACAAAATGTGGGCTAGTTTTTCCCAATTTCTAGACTCATA
Source organism: Neofelis nebulosa (assembly GCF_028018385.1). Classification (NCBI taxonomy): domain Eukaryota; kingdom Metazoa; phylum Chordata; class Mammalia; order Carnivora; family Felidae; genus Neofelis; species Neofelis nebulosa. The sequence goes on from NC_080794.1 coordinate 77,160,780, forward strand.
CTAACTTCACATATATTCAGGTTTGAAATTTTGCCAGTTATTTAAGATGAATGTTTCTGGTCATCATTTCCATTTTAGGGAATAAAAACCCTATTCATATTGTACATGTTATGGGCTGCTCTGTTACCTCTTAACCCACTGTAATTAATTTATCTACATTTCAATTTTTGATAATGTAGATGACCAGTGGGGTGTAGTCTGTAACATTAGCACTTAGGTATTCATCAAGCATGTACTAGAGAGAGCTTTCCAGACAATAGAAATGAGGATTCATGGTGCCAAAGTAAGGGGCTTCATCTTGATCTTCCTAGGTCATGGGAAAAATTGAAATGTTTCAATTGAGTTTAAGATTGTTCTTCAACATTTGTTTACATACACTTTCTTACATTAATCTAAGCCTTACATTAATCTAAGGAAAAAGGCACAGCAATTTCATTTGTTCTGTTTACCAGAATCAGGTATAAGTGTGCAAACTGAGGCTCTGTGAGCTTAAGACCTTTGTTCGAAACCACATATTCATTCACCAGTAGAGCAAGAACTGGGATCTGAATCTCAGATTGGCCCCAAAGTTTCTCTCTTATCCCATTCTTTAAACATGCTGATATTAGTTCAAGCTGGGAACACATCTTAGGCCCTAACGTTATCAGTGGAATATTTTCTTGCAAAACATGGAGTTACTTGAGGTTTTTGTAGTATTCTTTGATTCCAGGGACTCGGACAGTCATGAAGAATTGAGACAGTTCAGCCTAGTACACGATGTAAGAAACCTCTTGTCCAAGGTGACAGGCACATTGTCCAGGCCAGACAAATGAGCAGCTGTATGGTAAGAGCACTGCTGGCTTCACCACAGAGAAGCATGAGTTGCTGGGCACAGCCAGTGGCCAGCCCCTCTGGCATTTCATTCCTGCCCGCCATCTTCCTGGACATTAGTTCCTATGGTTGGCGTCAGTGGTTTATTTTCTTTTCCCTGGGTTTTCGCTTTTGGAAGTGTCATAACCATCTTGTGATATTTGAATTTTAATTATTTTGTTAACATTTACCATGATTCTTTAATTATGTAAGTAATAAATCCTCACTGTGGAAAAAGTAGTGCAAAAATAATCAAAGTTAAAATTGAAATCTTCCATAATCTCACTATCCATAAATACTCACTGACAGAACTTTTATTTCCTCCCAGTAACATTTTCCTTTTGCACATACATATTTTTACAAAATTGAAAGTATATTCTATATTTGATTTTACATTCTGTTTTTCTCATTTGGTGAACAATTTTTACTTCTAGGTTTGTGTTTAAAATGTTGTATTAATTATTTTCTGGCATAACATAATTTATTTCCCTATTTTATTTTCAATTAGCTTGATTCCAATTTCACACTATTATAAATAAGACTGTAATTAATTCTTGTACACAACTCTTGATCCTAATCTGTAGAAGAAAACCTATTAGGTCAAAAATTATAACCTTTTGTGGATCTTGAGATACACTGCTTATTTACTTTCCAAAATTGCCCCTATTTGTACTACTTTTAGTAAAGTATGAGAATTCTGGTTTTCTAGCACCGGTGTCAAAAATTATTTTAAAAGCATTTCTAAAAACAGTCTTGTTAATTTTGATACATGAAATGTTGTCTTTTCTTCATCAGACATCTTATTAGTAGTGAGAGTGAATATTTTCGTATTGTCTTTGACCATTTTATTTCTCCTCATTCATTTCATTGACCAGTATTTCCTTGTCCTCCTTTATTTTTAAAAATTTTTTTATATTTATTTATTTTTGAGAGGGGGGGCAGAGGGAGAGGGAGACACAGAATCCGAAGCTGGCTCCAGGCTCTGAGCTGTCAGCACAGAGCCCAACGTGGGGCTTGAACCCACCAACCATGAGATCAGGACCTGAGTCGAAGTTGGATGCTCAACTGGGACTGAGCCACCCAGGCACCCCATGTATTCCTTTATTTTAATAGCATTTATTGATGGTACTCTGGTTGTGCAAGATTTTCTATATCAATTACAGAAAATTTAAAGATGTTAGAAGAGCTTTCAGTTTTTTCTTCATTTTTGTATTGGAACATTCTTTGTTTCTTATTTATACCAAATATATTAAATGTATATTTTCTGTTATAAATATTTTCCCTTCTGATATTGCTATTAGAACTTTATATTTTCTCTATTTTTTTCTATTAATCAGACTGTCTTAGTAATATTTTCAGACATTACCCTTGCTTCCTGTTTGTCCTGACTTTTCTATTATGTCCCCTTTTTTGCTGGCCTTCTTTTGAATTGACGATTGTTTTTTAAAAAAAATCAGTATTTCTCAACTGTCTCCTCAAATTTCCTCAATTTTTTTTCTTTAACCAATTTTTGTTATACACTCTTGCTCTTTTTATAGTAATTTCTCTTCAATTTTTAACAGGCATAATTAAAGTCTGAAATTAATGAACATTTCTACTTCTTTGCAAACAACGTAGGAACCTAAAAACAGTTTGAATCTTATGTGACGCAGTTTTTTTGTAGTTCTGAGTTTGTCACTAGTTGAATTAAACATTATTATTGACGTTGTTGCTTTACATGATCAATATGTGTTTAAATTTACTAACATATTTACAATTTTTTTGCTCACTGTTTTTCTTTGCATTCAGAGCTTGCTTCCAAAATGTTTGCTTTGTCCCATGACTTGCCTTTAGAAATTCCTTTACCACATGTCGTTTGATAATAAAATCGTTTAGTTTGCTGCTTACTGCTCCCCTTTTCAGTTTTCCCTAATTACTTACACTCTAAGAAATGTTTTAAAAATATACCTTATCAAGCATCTAGTTGATTTGCAATGGGAGGGACATACTTGCACATTTCGTTTATTTGAAAATTGTTCTCGCATTTGGCTTCCAATGTCACAACTGAGAAGTCTTCTAACAGTATTGTTAGCATTCCTTTGCAGCTAATCTAGCCCATCTTTCCAATGGCTTTTGTCTCTGGTATTCTGCAGTTTTACCATGATTTTCCTAACATGAATTTACTTGTATTTATGCCACTTGGCATATTTTGTGTTTCTATGTCTGAGGATTCAAATCTTTGTTTACTTCTAAAAATTCACACTTATTATCCCTTTGAATTTTCTTCTCCCTCATTTTCTCTGTTCTCCCAACAAGATTCTGATTATATGCATGTTGGCCTTTCTCATCCTATCTGCAATATCTCTTAACCTCTCAGGTGTATTTTCCATCACCTTCTCTGTGTTTCTTTTGACTTACTTCCTCAGGGCCTTATTCCAACTCACACATTTTTTTGTTAGGCAATATATAACTTGCTTTCTGCCCTATCCATTGTATTACTTTCAATACCTTCTTTTTTTTCATTTTTAAAAGTTCTGTTTTGTTCTTTTTTGAAGATGCTTAGCAGTTTTTGAAAGTCTCTTTTCTTGCTAGTTTTTATTATATCCTATGTCATTCCAAACATAATTATTTTTATTTTACATCTGATCATTCCACTCTCTGAAATCCTTGGAAACCTAAATCTATTGCTTATTTCTGTTGGCTCTCACCCATTCTGGCATATTTCCTTGTGTATTTGGCGGTCTTTGTGAGCTCCTCTTTGTTGGATCTTAATCTGGGGTTTTCTATTGGCCTAAATAAAGAATGCTTTCCTCCAAAGAAGATTGCTTCTGCCAGAAACCGAGGGCTTGCCATAATTCTTTACCCACTTCTCCCAGGGTCCCTGGCCTAGTGCAGGAATCTCAAGCTCAGCTTTCTTATCTTTTGGGTTACTTAGATTAGCATTTGTCCTCAGGGCCGCCCCGCTTTATCCTTTGCTTGCTGCTTTCTACTCCCCTTTCCAGTTTTGACTGGTTGCCTTGGACCACTCCCTTACTGCCTGTAATGTCAGGAATGCGTTAAAAAGTATTAAGAATTTGGTTATTTTAGGGTGGGAAGACCTTACTCAACATGGCGGTTTGTCTTCTGTAGCAGCTCTGTTTTACCGGACAGAGGTTCTCTTTGTTTGGATGGCTCTTTCCCTGTCATTCGCTTGTTATTTTAAAAGGTCATCATTTTGGTACTCCAGTTTTGTCAACCTCTGAGGTCTCACTACTTGTTCATGGGCTGGTGGTATAGAAGCAGTCAAGCCACCAATTCCCTATTGACCTTCTTGTACTTCTAAGGCTCAGGAACAGGAAGGACTCCTACCACTGATTATGCTATTTTTTTTAGCCCTTGGAGGGCCAGACAATCCAAGCGTATTCTTTTAGGAAGTATATGGACTTTCCTCTCGGTGTTTTATAGATCTTTACAGACCAAACATCTGTAAAATCCTTATCCTCGTTTCTGTGAACTTTCCCAGTCCGAAGAGGGCAACATCTGGCACAAGTTTCCTGAGCCAAAACTTCTACAGGCCACGAGCCCTATTTGCACATAGTCACTCTTAGGTCCCAGGAGCCACGTACCTTAAAGAGGGAGATTATTTTCAGTTCGTGATAGAAACAAACTGAGTTAAGGTCACATCTTCTCATATTCCTCATAACAAATGCTTTAGAAGATAGAGTATTTCTTATTTCAAGAAAAATATTTAAATAGGAGATTTTTATAGGCACAGCTTTAGTTCTTAAAGTATGGAAGGATCTGGATTCCCAGTTGTCTTTTCAAATTGCCTATATCTTTATTGTAAAATTATGAAAGACCTTTCATCACCAAGACCATTTAGCAGATGATGTTTTCAAAAATTGTTTTAGAAATACAAGATTTGGAATCATAACAGAATGTCCTGAATTTCATGAATAAATGGAGCATGAATTAAGATTTGAAGGTGATTCTTCAGAATTAACATGATATGAATAGAGCCTAACAACATGGTATGAATATACACTTAAATTATTGGAATCTGCATGGTCCTAATTTAATATGATCAGAAGACAGAATTTATTTAATCATGAAAAAGTTATTTGTTTACAATTTTTAGTAAATAGCTTTATAAATGCCCTAGGTAAACTATGTATAAGTAAAGTACTGCTAGTGTATTTCATACAGAATTCAGTGAGTTCAAAGCTAAATGTATATACATTTACATTTCTCATATATTTTCAAAATTAAAAATTTGTAAATGAAAGTTTTTGTTGAGACATTAAAACTTTATGGTTGTCTTCTCTTAATCATTTAAAATGATTTTTAAAATTTTTTTATGTTTATTTATTTTTGAGAGGGAGAGAAAGAGAGAGAGACACTGTGAGCTGGCAGAGAGAGAGGGAGACACAGAATCCAAAGCAGACTCCAGGCTCCGAGCTGTCAGCACAGAGCCCGAACGCGGAGCTCGAACTCATAGACTGCGAGATCATGACCTGAGCCAAAGTCAGATGCTTAACTGACTGAGCCACCCAGGTGCCCCATCTTAATCATTTAAAATGAATATAAACTATGATGGAGAAGAATGTAAAGATGAACAACAACAACAAAAGGATATGCATTTTCACCTCTTAGTGGCTGATATGATAAACAGAAACACTGGCCAATACAAAGTCTTATAACCCTGAGCCCCTGTATTCATATTAGCTATCATTCAGCAGAGCAATACACCACTCAAGGGTATGGTCATATCACAGTTAAAGCAATACTAGCATAAATTATTTATATATAGCAGTCCTTCAAGTTAGAAGTGGCTATGCAAAGTGAGGCTGTAATATAATTAATTAGAAAGTTGTAAGTGCAGTTTAGCAATTCTTGGGGGGTGGTCTTCCAGCTCTGAGTAAAAAAGACTGAATTTCCAACCCCATTCTCATCCTTCACCTACTCTTACATAAAACATTGGACCCATGAAAAAAATGTGCTCAGTAGATTGGGCAGATTACATATACTGCAAACAAAAATATTCCACAATCTGTGATGCACAGTACGGTATTTTTGAGTACTGTCAAAGACCTTTAATACTCACTATAATATGTATGTTAAACTATTAATGTTTAATGACTAACATAAAACTAATATTAATATCTTAATACTGATTACTCATAACAACAAAAAGCTTATTATAATGCTTTTGTCTCCTTATTCTAACTTTTTAGGTCACCTTCAAGCACTTTTTTGTGTCTGGAAGTATGCAATGGTTATTTTCTTAGTTTTCTTTAAATATTTTATTAGGATGTAGTTCCCCATGACAGTTTTTATTACGTTAAATTTATGTTTCTGTAATACATTTTTTGCTTACATTTCATGTAAAATCAGTTACTAATTTAACCTTTATTTCCTCCTCCTTTCCATTGATAGATAATCTGATGAGGTTTATATCCTCAAGGGAATAACTGACTGTAAGAACTCTATAAAATGCTGTTAAATCAAATGGAAATCTCATAAAGTGATATCTCAGATATTAGAAGTGTAGTGCTAGATATTTTGTATGTAGAATCAGAGAAACTAATAATGTTATACTTTGGCCAAATACACGTTTTCACACTTTGCTTTCTTAGAAAATAAAATAGCAACTAGGTAAAAATTTAGGATATTAAATCTGAAAACTTACATCAAATCTTAATATACATTTTCCTTTTACACAAGGCCATAATTCTATACTATTCATACAAAACACCTTTGTTTATACTTAAACCTTATAATTTTGTTCATGTTTATTGTAAGCCCCTTTTAATTTTTAGTTTATGAAGAAAGGTTGTGCATTAACCATTTATGTCATATAAAAATGGGCAGACTAAATATCATATAGGTAAGGTGTATGTGCAATTTTTCATGGAGAAGGAGTCATTATTTCTTAAGGTCTCTTTTTTTTTTTTATCTCCAATACATCTTAGAAAACAAAAGCAAAATTAACATTATTTCATTTTTCCCTATTTCCTGATGGAAAATTTATCTTAGAAAGAAAATCTCTATTCTGTGAAAAACTGGTTCAACAAATGTTGACCAAACTTAACTGCTGCAAAGCAGTAAGGGAGAGGGATATGGAAAGCCATTGTCTCTATCTTCCAGAAATTTACAGACCAAAAGGAAATATAAGACATGTAAAAATGTGTCTAATAAAAAATACAGTGTGATTAATGCCAAAAGAAAAACAGACACAAAGAATAGGGAAAAAAAGAATTCAAAACTCAGGACGTTGATAAATGTTTCATGAGCGATTATGGTGGAAGATCTTGGCCTTTGAAAGTAGATAAAATGTCAATAAACAGAGACAAGAGTAGGTTTGAAATGTGAAGAGCAAAAAGACCGCCACACTGCAGGACCAGTAAGAGCAAAAGGCAGACACAGGAAAGAGTGTTGTATGTGTGTGCAGCAGTAGGAAGGCAGGATTAGCTTGCTGGAGAAGGAATTGTGGGAATCAAGATAGAAGATATTATGAAAGTCAATTTAAATGAGATGGCAAGGATCACACAAGATTTTTGAGCAGAATTTTCTGATTGATTTTAGAGAAATGATACTGGGAGCATTTTGTAGCATCACTTGTTTTGAAGAATGACTGAGAACGAGAAACATGTGGGCAAGTTAAGCCCCTAACTAGTTGCTGTCAAAATGTAAAGTAAATATATTGAAAACTGTGAAGAAGCAGAATTTATAGAACTAAACAATGAATTGAATATGGAAATCGAGACTGGGACAAAGGGAAAGGTCAGAATGCTGGGAATTCTTCATACACACTTGAAGTAATGGGAGTGAGAAGGGAAAAGAGAATCAAAGACAGAGTGTAGGAAAATTGCTATAATTAAAATGTTGGAGGCATATTGAAGGAAACAAAGTATCAAATGACAGCTCGAGAAAGATGCAAATTGAAAAAAAGAAGGTATGCCAGAAGGGATGAAGTGAGAAAAGATGCCACCCATTTCATACTCAGTCAAAGAATGTGGGAACTGAGGAGGGGAGGTGAAATCTGGTAATTATGCAGTCATTGGTGACTATTGAGAAAGTCAAATGAATGGCAGAAACCAGACAAAAAAGGCTGGTTGAAGATGAGCAAGTGGATGCAACAAGGCTAGACTACCATTTTCACATTGATAATGTTGAAAGGAAGGAAGGAGTTGAGATGGTAATTTAAGAAACTGGCAGATCCAAGAGAAAGTTCCTCTAGGAGAATTATCGAAGGGGGGAAAATGTATGTTAGCACAGAGGAGAAGTGAAAGCAGAGAGAGGATCAAAGAAACAAGTAAGAGAATTATTTGGGAGAGATAAGAAAATGATGAGTAAAGACTAAAGGGAATTTGAGCAGTTTCATGTGATAGAAGTTTACCTTTGATGATGATCTTTTGTGTGCGTGTGTGGTAATATTGGAAGTAAGGTCACCTGCAGAGAGTACACTATGGGTATAAGTGTGAGATTTAAGGATAATGGGGTGTCCAGGTGGCTAAGTCAGTTGGGCAGCCAACTCTTGGTTATATCTTGCAGTTTGTGGGTTTGAGCCCCACATAGGGCTCTGCAATGTCAGAGCATAGCCTGCTTGGGATTCTCAGTCTTCCTCTCTTTCTGTCCCTCCCCCACTTGCTTGCTTTCTCTCTCTCAAAAATAAATAAATAAACATTAAAAAAAAAGAATAATAGAAGAGATTTAGAACACTTATACGAGAGGCTCGATAGCAAGTGAAGACAGAAAACTGGGAGTTATCCAAGATTTGTCCTACCCTATTCTTCATCTATCAGTCATGGAGCCCTGTCAGTTGTACACCCAAAATAGATTTTAAATCATCACTTCATCCTACTACTACTGCTGTAATTTCAAACCTTCAAAACCTTTTTCCTGAATGTATTGTGTGTCTCTCTTTATGGTCTCTCTGCCTTTCTCTGCCTCCCTCTTCCAGCCTTTTTTCCACAGTGCTACCAAAGTGATCTTTTTAGGGTACAAATCTGCTTATGTCCCCCTGCTCAAAATTCTCCAAGGAATCATCTCTTATAGTAAAAATTCAAACTCCTTTGCATAAGGTACCATAACCTATAGCAATCCAGTCTGTTCCTTTCTATCCAATCATTTCTTGTTATCTCACTCAAACGACCTGATCCCCTCCCAACATCCTTGCCTCTATTTTTGTTTCTGTAATTCCCTTATCCTGTAAGAACTTGCCTATTTGGTAGAATGTGACTAATTCTAATAGTGTAAAGAAGGAGGAGGAGGGGGGGAAAGAAGAGGAGAAGAAATAGATGAAGAAGGAGAAAGAGAGGCAAAGGAGAAAGAAGGAGAAGAAGGAGGAAGAGAAAAAGAAGGAGGAGGAGGGAGAGAAGAGATGTATGAATAAGGAAAGAAATGAATGAAATACAGTATCTTAAGACGAAAAAAAGGATTGCTGAGCAGCAAGAAAAACCCAAAGGAACTTAGCATATGCAATAAGGACAATGACTTTGTCTTATAATGACCTTAAAGCTAGAATCAGAAGTGAGGAAAGAAGGGTGGGGTTTATTCAGAGTCAGATACTGGCAAAGTGAATAGAGAATCAAGTTTGTGAGAGATTCTGGGATTTTAGAACCCCTTTTAAATTTGATGTGAGTGGGAGTAAGAAGGTGATGGTGAAGGCAAAATTCTGTGTCTGGCAATATGGATAGCTCAAGGAATAGAGAGCTGAGATTAATTTGTTAATTCATTATTTTCTTGCTAATCTAACCTTTACTGTGTTTCTTCTACTGTGTCAAGCTTTGAGAATGCAGAAATGAATATAGGAGCACAGACTCTACTCTCGTGAATAACAGTTTAATTAGGGGTGTGGGAGTAATTCAGTGTTTAAGATCTTAAAGAAATTTGAGTTGTAAAATAGTTGGGACTGCTTGATTTTGCCTTATTTAGTCATTGTTCTCAATTAGGTAGACCTGTGTTCTAAATACTCAGTTGTTTTACAACTTCTTTTACTTTAATACACAGAAACACACAAACAATATACCACCCTTAAAAAAAAATCAAACACTTTGTTTAGAAAAGATGATGATTTTGAAAAATGGTTAGAGAGCGAGGGAGCCAAAACATAAGAGACTCCTAAAAACTGAGAACAAACTGAGGGTTTATGGGGGGTGGGAAGGAGGGATGGGTGGGTGGTGGTATTGAGGAGGACACCTGTTGGGATGAGCACTAGGTGTTGTATGGAAACCAATTTGACAATAAATTTCATATTAAAAAATAAAATAAAATAAAAAATAAATTAAAAAAAAGAAAAGATGATTTTGAATGAACAGGCAAAACATCTTTTGGTAACCACAGTGGAAAATGTTGTTTAACCACTATGTTGTATACATATCCATATTTTATATACACATATTTTTGTCCTGGGGAAAAGGAAATGTAAATTATTATGTACTCTATGTGAATAAATACTGAGTATTACTAAACCTACATACTTTTAAAAATATATTTTTAGAGCAGTTTTGGGTTCGTAGCAAAATTAAGAGGACAGCACAGAGAATTGCCATATGCCTACCCAGTACCCCTACACAAGCACAACGTAATTTTTTGTCTTATAGTTTCTTGCTATAATGTTCACTTTTTCAAAATTATTGCATTTTTAAGGTATGTAATATATATGCGGCCCTTGAATCTCTTTTTGAAATGATATATTATGACTTCTTTGTGTATGCTTTTGGGAATTTTTAGAAAGTACATTTAAAAAATAAAATAATTTTATCTTATATAAACCGAATTTCAAGCAGTTCCATATAACTGTTAATGAAGTACATTTTAACAAAGTACATTAAATTTTGATGGCCTCATTCATTCAGCAAAATTAATAAATAATTTAAAATTTTGAAAATGTACAGTGCACAATGTGAGACATTGCAGACAACACGAAAATGTGTATGCTACAGTCAGTGGTCTAGAAATTCCTATCCTATGTATTCTTGAATCGTCAAGGCAGTATAGTTGTCATAACACACATTATTACTTTTTAAATAATGTTAGTTTCTTTCTGATTAGAAAATTCAAAAATTCTAATTATGGAAACTTTGGAAAATACAGAAAGGTATATTATAAAAATCAAAAGCCTCATCCATACTCCATCAGCTCTAACAAATGTTTACAGCCATATTGAGACCACGTCTATCTAAATTAGAATGTGTTCACCACCACAGAAAGTTCCCTCATGCCCTTCTGTAGTTGGTACCATCCTTCTACCCCAAAGCCCTGCCAACCACTGGTCTGATTTGTTGCTGTGGTTTTGCCTTTTCCAGAAAGTCATATAAATGGAAACATGTACTATGTAGCCTTTGGTATCTGGCTTCTTTCACATGCCTTCAAGATCTATCCATGTCATTTTAGGTGTCAGTAATCTGTTCTGTTGCCAAGTAGCATTCCATTATATGGATGCGCTACAATTGGTTTATCCAATCACCAAGGGATGGTGATTATATTAAATTATTATATTATATTATATTATATTATATTATATTATATTATATTGTATTAGAAATAATTTAGATTATTTCCAATATGGGGCTATTGTGAATAAAGCTATCATTAACAGTTGCATACAGCTCTATCTATGAAAATACATTTTTATTTTTCCTGGGTAAATATCAGCAAAATTGTGGGTCATATGGCAAAAGTATATTTAAATTTAATTATTTTCAAAAGTGGCTGTACCATTTCTGTTCCTGTCAGGAGCGTATAAAAGTTCCCAGTGCTCTGCATCTTTATCAGCACCAGGTATTGTTGATTTTATTTTGTATTTTTTTTATTCTAATAGGTGTGTGGTGGTATGTCATTGTTGTATTTGATTTTAAGGAAACCTAAATTTCTTTCCGTATAGATGAGGACTGCCTACCCATTTGTAGGGGTGCATATCTGTAAATGTTTATTTTTCCATAGACGTATAGATGCGTAGACATTAACGAGGGATATTCTGAAATAAAAGACAGGAAGCAGGGTATATCTAATATGTGCCTATAAAACAAGAATTCAGAAAGTGACTTTGAGAAAAATAGCTTTGTAAAATAGTTGTATTTTTCTAGTTTCCTGTGAGGCCCTCTTTAGTGAAATAACTCTATTAAATACAAAATAAAATATTAATATCAAAGATTAATTTTTAACACTTATAATAAAAAAATTAAGCATACAGAGAAATAGAAAAATGAATCATATCGCTTAGCATTAGCAAGTGGTGACTCATGGCCAATCTTGTTTCAGCTCTATCCTCTCTTACCCCAAACCCCACTAGTGATTATTTTGAAGCCGAATCCCAGGCACCAAAGATTAAATTTTAATTTAATCTCCGAGTTCTTGATTTATCATATTAGCATTAAAAATAACTGTTTAAAATGTTTAAATTTTAAAAATTAATTTCTAGTATTTATCTCTAAGGTTTTACTAGTTTTTTTTTTTTTGGTTTGACCTATTTATATGTAAAGTATTTGCTAGTTATATTATTACAGGCATTTATTCAATAAGCAATGGGAAATCACCATACCTGAATAGAAATAAAAACTCATTAAGTGAAATTGTTTTGTTTCATTGGCATATCGTATATATAGTTTCTTTAATAGCGTTGTATAGACCTCAAATTAAAACAACTGCAGATTTTGCTTAATTAAAGGTGCTACTAAAGTTAACAATATAGGCCATTTGATGTATTTTTTTACTTAGTATATTATATTTTTAAAATTATACATTGAGTATAATCCTAGGATACTTTCTTAATTCCTATTATAGTACTGATCTAATTTTTCTCATTTCTTCATTTCTCAAATGAAGTACATAACCCATTTTAATTAAGAATAAAAAAGAAAAAGGAACTTCACATCATTAGGAATCCTGATTTTTGCCACTCTAACAAAAAAGACCGTGAGCAATGTGAGATTAGTCAGATGTGAGGAATGATAAGCAACCATGTTAGGGACCACCTATGACTAACTACAATAATTGGGGAAGTAACCTTGACATATTTCAGTCCAAGTATGAGTCTCTGTAGTTTATTATGTTCCAGACAGTATCCATTACCAAAGATGTAGGGCCAAATTAACTTTAATGTTGCTCTCTTCACAAGACATTCCATAGCTAGCAATAACATTAAGATAATGCTGTTAAAATAAGAATTTCAATTATAAGGCAGATGAGACTGTGAAAAACATGACAGCCTTAATGAGAAGTAGGAGTTGGTATTCACTTTGATAAGGAACATAGTTATCACAGATAGAAAGGAAAGAAAATACAGCCTATAGCCTTTTCTTACTGTGTCATGTCGTCCTCCACTGATAACAGCCTTGGGTTCAAATTCGTTTTTATTCATTTCCCAGACTGGTACTCGGATGATGATCCTGTGGATCTTTCAGCTGCAGTTCGAATACCTTCCATTTCTGTAGTGCTTCATTTTCCCAAATAATTGAAAGCATTTCATCTTACGTGTTCTTACCTCATCTTTGTTAACATAAGAAAGAGAATCAAGATGTTGGTCTTGCAGGTGTGAAAACTGGATCAGTAACTCAGTGGTAACGTTGGGAATAGATTCAAATTACTTGAAGATCATCCAGTGGTTACTGGGGGAGTCTGATTTTAACCAAGACATGTAATAAATATGACTCAAGTGCGGTATCATTGTATGTGTTGTATTACACATGCCTTTGTTTTTGACTTTACAGTGGTAGAGAAAGAAGGGACTTGTGCATATCTCTGTATGCACAGTATACAGTAAGATCAGAAGAAAAAAGTCTCCACTGATAGCTATTTATTTTATCTGTTTACTGATAGCTCGCCCCTAAACCTGCAAGCACTCCTATGCTAGCTGTCCTACTAACTTTGTTGGTCAAACCTGTGAGTTGTGAACAGTACAGTGTTATCAAGGTGCTCCTGGTGTGGTTTAACACAGAATCCTATGCCTAGGCAAGCTGCCTGGCAGCACAGTTCCCTATCCTGAAGCTTCAAGGCTGTTTTATACAATTAAGGAAGGATAAGAGGGCATCCTGCTCATCTGATTTATAATCCACTTAGTGTTTAGTGTTAGTCATCGGCTGCATCATTTTTGTCTTCCTGTTGTAAATTGTTAGGGATTATAGTTTCTTCTTGTTCACTTTGAATTTTCACATTTCATGTGCAAATGCAGATTTTTCTTTGCATAAAGAATAAGCCTATATGATAATTTTGGCTATTTTTAGAGGTTTGGAACTCTTTTCTGCTTCTGGAAAAGCCTAGGTTCTTTTGGTTTTAATTCACCCCATATATCACCATTTATTTACCAATTATATAATTAATATAAGCATTTTTTCTCAATTCCCTTATAAATATATTTCTAATAAAGCATTTCCATCCATATTGCTTACTCTAGAGCATGACCAATTTTCATAGTCCTTACTACAATATGCTGTAAAATACTCATAATGTTTGCGCTGTCTACTCTCATATTTACTTAATCTATCATCACAGGGAGCATGGCCGATGCCTTTAAGTGAACCAATCGATTATACAGCATTATGTTTAGCTTCCACAAGCAGAAATTTCATTTTATCCCTTAGGAACCTTAATTCTGGAAATGAGCATTCCATCTAGATTCAGAATGTTCATTTATTAAATGCAAATATATTTTAGCTTACATAATACATATTTAAATGATAGGATTATAGAGTAACAATAAAATGTATAAGGTAATTTATTAGCATCTATGATGATTTTAAATATAATAAAAAATGAAACTGATTTAAATTACAAATATTACAGAAAATCTTTCAAGGTGAACCACAGATCTCAAAGGCAAAGTCGATGTTCTTAAATTAATCAGCTAGTTAATATGTTGTGTAACAAACTAAAATATAGTACCATATTAGTGGAGAAACTTTGCTTAACAGATCTTACACTTTTTAAATGTAAGAACATAGTGGATTTCAACCATATTCTTAATATTTCATATCTGTTTTTTAATCATACTTATTTTATTTTCTTTCCTTCTTTATCACTGGAAGCAATGAACCAACAATTCCAAAATAAGGAAAGCTGTTTTTCTTCTTGTTCATTTATTTTTGTCCTGTTAAAAACAATCTTAACATATAGATTCATATATATAAAAATTAGTCTTCATACACAATAAAAAAGTGAAGTATAGAAATGGTAAAAGACAGATAAACAGTTGCAGTGTTGAATAAAAAACTATGTTTTTTAAACCTAATTATCACCTACAGACTTGTAATTAGTATTATCCCTCTTAAAATGATGTTTAAGACTGAGATTTTGAAAATGGTATTTCAGCTCTCATGCATTCCTTTTGGTGGAGAATAGCTTGTTCAGCTCATTATTAATCGGTTTTAGACCTTAGTAACATGTACATCTCTCAGATGAATGTTTTTTTAGAATCGAAAGAGAAATAAAGAGGAATGAAATCAAGACCAATAGTGTAATCATCTTACCTCTAACACTAAGAACATTAAGTTTGAAGTCAGAAAACTTAATTTCAGTTTTAGTTCTACTTTTTACTTATGTGTACGTGACCTCCAGAAAGTAACTTAGACGTTTCTGAGCTTTAAGTTCCTCGTTTATATAATACAGGTCAGAAATACCCTCTCTGCCCATCATTCACAGTTTTTGTTGGGTCAGATAAGGTTTGCTGCATCTAGATGGCAAACTCAAACATGTTTGCTATCCAAACATACAGTATTCTAACAGACTTACTGTCCAAGATTTTCATTTATACATTTAAAATAATGATTTATTGATTATCGTCATGGTGCAAGAAACACTGACAGACACTAGAGAAATAAAAGTGAGTAATAATAGTACCCAACCACCTCAAGTTCTAGTGGGGAAAATATATGAATACATAACAAAATACTCTAATTTCAGTCATTGATTTTAATTGACTTGTTGTTGGTGGACTGTTTTCCAAGTATAAGTAATTATTATATTGGGAAGAGATATAATAAAAAGAAAGAAAAAATAGAATTAAAAATATAGATATAGATCTATGGAAATTTAGCATATAGAAAGTGGCGCATATGAATCAGTGTGGAAAAATGGGCTTCTCAGTAAATGGCATATATTACTAGAAAAAAAAAAAGGTGAATTGCTCTATAGCCTCAGAGTGACCAAAATTTTCCTATGACTCAAAATATAGAAGCAACAAGGGAAAAGATTAATAAAGTGACTTTATAAGAAATATTAAAAATTGTCCATGGCCCCCGATCTTAAAAGGTAAAATAAAATATGTGAAAATATTTGAAGTTTATATCATGGACAGAGGGCTGATATACCTAGAACATAAAGAACTTTTAAAATTAAAGGGAGGGGCTCCTGGTTGGCTCAGTCAGTTAAGCATCCAACTCTTGATTTTGGCTCAGGTCATGATCTTACAGCTCATGAGTCTGAACCCCATGTCAAGCTCTACTCTGAGAGTCTGGAGCCTGCATGAGATTCTCTCCTTCTCTCTCTGCCCCTTCCCTGCTCATGTGTACATGTTCCCTCTCCTTCTCTCTCAGAATACAGAAATAAAAATTAAAAAAATGAAAGGGAAATAAAAATCCAACAACTCTACAAAAAACGGGCAAAAGATATAAACAGCTCACAGGGGAAAAAATTCAAAAGGCATAGAACGTGGGAAGATATGTTCAAATTTACTCATAATAAAAAATGTTATTAAAATGAACTGAGATCATCATTGATTGTCAGTAAGATTGTAAAAAATCTGAAAGATTGACAACATACTTGTGGTAGGTAGAATATTGACTCCGAAGGTGTCTACATCATAATTCCCAACGTCACATGGCAAAAGGGACTTTGTAGATATGATCAAATTGAGGATTAGGAGATTCGAAGATGACTGTGGATTATCCAAACAGACTTAATGTAATTACAAAGATCTTTACCTTATTAGTGAAAGAAGAGACAACAGAGTCAGTCAGAGGAATGGGATGAGGGAAAGAAAGGTCAGAGAGGTGATTTCTGGCTTTCAAAACAGAAAGAGACCACAAAGCAAGGAATGTGGAGAGTTCTTGAAATGGAAAAGACAAGGAAACAAATTCTCTGGAGCCTCTGGAAGGAATACAGTCCTGTTGACATCTTGATTTTAGCCCAGTGAGACTTATTTTTTGACTTCTGATTTCCAGAACCATAAGGTAATAAATTTATATTATTTTAATCTACTACATTTGTAGTAACTTGTTACTGTATCAATAGCCAACAAATACAGTTCTCTAAGAAGAAGGTTGTGAGCAAACAGGCACTTTCATATCTTTTTGGGTATGGAAGTTGTATAGTGGCTTTGGAGGATAATTTTGCTATATTTATATGTATATACTTACCCTTCGATCCTGCAAACCCTTCTCTGCCACTGTCAAAAACATGAAAAAATATGCAGGAAGCTATTGCAGCACTATTTGTAATAGCAAAAATGACTGGTAACAGTCCATATATCCATCAATAGTGGAGTGGTTGAATTAAGTGTGATACAACATTGTACTATTCAGTCATTAAAAATAGTGTTCCCATATTTTCCTATGAAATGATCTCAGGCAATATTGTTAAGTGCAAGTAGCAAGGTAGAATAGATGTATATTTAGTATCTTACTATTTAGCTAATAAGGAGGAGAATATAAGTATAAATAAATACACACATTTTCTTTTAAAAATTAAAGGGCATGTATGTATGTTTGCTGGTTATTAATAGGGATGAAAAGGGAATAGCATGAAGGGAACAAGGATGGATGGTACTCTGAAGTGTACTTTGTTTTGTAGATCTGACCCTGGAACCATAAAAATGTCTTAAAATTACAAAGCATAATTAAATAAAAATGAGAAAGAGCCCACCCCACCCCCATTGACTTAAATAGATATTGAGTCAGTGGCAAAATCACACAGAGAGAACTATTTCAAGTGATTTTTTTAATGTACAGCCTTATTATATATCCTTAGTGGGGATATACTCTTTTGACAAAAAAAACAAAGAAATAAATTTTTATTAATTGTATTTTCAGATAGAATGTATAATTTATATTTAAATTATACTATAGCATAAAAGTAATTATCAATGTCATTAGGTATCAAGATTTTTAATGTAAGAGAAAAAAGATTTAAAAAAACTCAAAGAAGTTAAGTAAAAAAACTTAATTTCAGTTGGTAATAGCACCATGAATTCATGGTATATTTTTTATCTTTAAAAAAATTCTCTGTAGGGAGGGCGCATTGATATTTTACACAGATCCCCCTTTATTGAAGATGTGTTGCCCTACTTCTTGGATTGCTGTTGACTATCCTCAGATATCAGCTTTTTCAGGGATTACCATAAAAACAGAGAGCTGCCTTGCCCAAGGTCCTGATGCTTCCCAGGGCAACAAGTATAAAGGAACTGATCCTTGAAGAGGTATAAAAACCTGACCCTTTGGCCCAACTTGATTATTGAAAAACTATTCTTATGCTGCAGATCTCCACATGGGTCTGCATCACAGTTTATCCCTTTCCCTCTATCCAATCAGGATTCCTTACTTTCCCTTTCTTTTTTTTTTTTTTAAGTTCATAAGAACTCCATCTTCCAGAGAGTCTGCCTCTGGGAATAAATATATGACACTGAGCTGTGTTACCTAAAATTTCCTAGGACAGTGACCAACCCAGTAGCAATATATACCTCTTATATCCAGAATGAGATCTCTAAATACCATTCCCCATCAGACATCCTTAGAGAAATATCTGATTACAGGTCTGGGACAAGCAAAACACCAAGAAGCCATCAAAGGCTTTTTTGTCATTGGAAGAACTGAGGAGCCAATTTGAAGACATTCTCATAGTTTAAAGAGAGTAAAATTTGAAAAATTAACTAATATTAACAAAAATTATTACTATGACTAATTGAAACACATCGGAAAAGTTAAAAGGTATGCATTTATAAGGATAATAAAAATCATGTTTGGAGAATGCTAGCAAGTAATTTTTTGAAAGTGGAAAGTAAAGGGAAATAAGTTTTAGACTATTTTACCTGTACAACTTACATAAAAACTCTCAGTAAATTAAGAACAACTTCGTCAACTTGATGAAGAATACTGCAAAAAACCTACAGCTAACATAATGCTTAATGGTGAGAAACTTGAAGCATTCCCACTAAGAATAAGTACAAGGTAGGGAGGTCCCCTTATCACTACTCATTTTCAACATTGTACTGGAAGTTGTAGCAATGCAATATGACAAGAAAAGGAAATAAAGGTATACAGACTGGGAAGAAAGAAATGAAACTATATTCACACATGACATGATTGTCTGTGCAGAATATCCAAAAGAATCAACAAAAATATTCCTAGAATGATAAACAATTATAGCCAGATTTAAAGATGCAAAGTTAATGTACAAAAGTCAGGTGCTTTCCTATATACCAGCAATGAATAAGTGGAATTTGAAATAAAAGATACAATACTATTTACACTACTACTGCTCAAAATGAAATACTTAGGTATAAATCTAACAAAATATGTACAAGATCTGCATGAGGGAAACTATAAAACTCTGAGGAACAAAATAAAAAAAAGAAGTAAATGGAAAGATATTCTGTGTCCATGGATAGGAAGAATCAATACGTTAAGATGTCAGTTCTTCCTGACTTGATCTATAGGTTAAAAGCAATCCCAATCAAAATTCCAGGAGGTTATTTTATAGATAGTGACAGACTGATTATTCTGATTCTTTGTGTGGAGAGGCAAAAGACCCAGAATAACCAACAGAATATTGAAGAACAAAGTTGGAGGCCTGAAACTACCCAACTCCAAGACTTACTACAAAGCTACAGTAACGAAGACATTGTATAATTGGCAAAAGAATACACAATTGTATCTGTGGAATGTAATAGAGAGTCCAGAAATAGACCCACATAAATATAGTCAATTGATCTTTAAGGAAGGAGCAAAGGCAATGCAATGCAGCAAAGATAGTCTTTTCAAAAAAAATTTTTTTTAATATTTAGTTTTGAGAGAGTGAGAGAGATACAGAGCAAGAGCAGGGGAGGAACAGAGAAAGAGGAAGACACAGAATCCAAAGCAGGCTCCAGGCTCTGAGCTGTCAGTACAGAGCCCAATGTGGGGCTCGAACCCACGAACCATGAAATCATGACCTGAGCCGAAGTCGGACACTCAACTGACTGAGCCACCCAGGCGCCCCAAAGATAGTCTTTTCAATAAATGGTGCTGGAACAACTGGACATCCACATGCAGAAAATGTGAATCAGGGCACAGAGGACATTTGTAAGAATGAATGAGTGAGAGCAAGTGAAAACCAGTGAGAACCATTGCCCTAAATGTTAGCCTAGCAAAGTTCTAATTAGGTATGTTCTGATTAGTATGTTATGTTTTATATACAAAAAGTAAAGAGAGTGATTTCTAAGGCATTTTATGATATAGTCAGTAACTTTAAGTAAATAGGATTTTCTAATTGTGAACATATGAAATTGTTCTGATAAAACTTTAAAGAAATAAAAATGTGAATTTTAGTCATAATAAATGTGAATATATATGAGATGTTTTCCATTACCTATCACATATGATTTATTCAGTTAATGCTTTCCACAAACATTGCTCATCACCCTATTCTTTTTATCAAAAAAAGGCCAAATTTGTACTAAATATGTTTGTGTTTTGGTTTTCATTTTTTTTTATTTTACAAATATTAAGTAAATTTTTGGAGGAAAACATTTACTTTTATTTTAGCTCTAGTACATTTAATATCATCTCATAGATTTTTGAAAATAATTACATGACATTTTCTTCCTAAAAAGCAGTATATGAATGAAAAATATTTTTTTATATTTTTCCACTGAATTTTATTTTTTAATGTTTATTTATTTTGAAAGAGAGAGAGTGCATATGTGCAAGTGGGGGAGGGGCAGAGAGGGAGAGAGAGAACCTCAGGCAGGCTCCACGCTGTCAGCACAGAGCCAGATGGAGGTCTCAACCCAGAACCGTGAGATCATGACCTGAGCCAAAATCAAGACTCCTGAGGCTTAACCAACCGAGGCACCCTTGATGTTGAATTTTAGATTAAAATAATTCCAAACTAATTTCCAACATACCTAAATAATATGTCTAGAAGCTTTTCAAGTACTGAATAAATTAGGAGGCTGGGTGGCTCACTTGGTTAAGAGTCTGACTCTTGATTTTGGCCCAGGTCATGATCTCACGGTCATGAGATCAAGCACTGCATTGGGCCCCACAATGGGTGTGGAGCCTGCTTAAAATTCTCTCTCTCTCCCTCTGTCCCTCCCCTGTTTGCCCACACTTTCTCTCTGTCTCTCTCTGTCTCTCTCTCTCTCTCTCTCTCTCTCTCTCTCTCTCCTCATAAAATAAAATAAAATGATTTGTAATTTATGTTTATTACTTTTTAGTGCATATCATTTTCTGTTATCCTATTACGCTTGATTAAAAAAGATAAATATGAATGTTGTGTCATCATTAGTATAATGAAACTATTCAATTTTAAACACCTTTCTTTCATAACGAAACAGGTATCTATTATACATAACATTACAGTTTCTTGCTATCTATGCATAAAGGAAATGCATGTCTTATATATTGGATGCAAGGTAACAAAAACAGAAGATAGTAGCTGGAATTTTTTGTTCCACTTGTCTGAAAGGTTATCAAGTAGTAAGTAATGCCAGCAGAGCATGAAAATGACCAGTAATTCAAGAATAAATTGGACAAGGTATAGTTTGTTGTATTTTTAACTACAGACGGCTGGTCAATAGCTGTACTCAATTTGCTGTTGTTTCCCCCTGGAAAGCTCAGTTTGTTAGCTTTAGGATAGGCTCAGTCAATGGATTCTTTTTTTACTAAGAGAAATGATCCATGGGCGGTCCCCCAAGGAGTAAAATCATGAGAAAACACAGGCAGCCTTTCATGCCGTACAGCACAACTAGGGAAGTAAGCCTCTGACCTATTTGAGATAGAGTTTCAAAGACCGTGCGTTTGGAGCTCTTTAAAAAAAATCAATTCACATTATCAAAAGAAAGCTGAAAATGATAGCAAAAGGCTGTATTTATTAGAAAAACCTTTGTTATAATAATAGATTATTTGAAGTGCTTGAAATTGGCCTCAAGTAATATTAAAATACATATTAAAGAAGACCATAATTATACTTTGTTAGTTTGCCTGTTTTGTGGGTACCTTTTGCCGTGTCCTAACAGAACAATTTGAAGGGTGGTGAAGACACACAGACTTGGGTGAGATAAGCAGAAACATGCATTCATTGGTAGTATGTGACTTGACTTAGGAAAAAGGATGTAATACCTGGTGATCTCTACCTCTATGTATGTATGTATATAGATGTGTGTGTTGATAAAACACAAAAACCATAAATAATTTTACCCTGTTAAATACTGCTGACAATTCTTCATTTGGGCTAATGAGAATGAAGAGCAATGTCCTTTTTGACAAAATTGTTGTTGTTGTTGTTGTTGTTTTGTGTCCAATTTTCAAAAAAGAATTGAAGTGACTTAGAAAGAGATAGACAAAATAAAAGCGCAGTTTTTCTTGTTGTTGTTGCTGCTGCTTGCTGCTTGTTGTGTTTTTGTTTTAAGAAAAGAGTGGCATATTAGAATAAGCTTTGGAGTCAGACAGGCTTTGCTATAAATCCCATCTCTTTTCTCTTATGTTTGTGTTGGTAGGTTAATTCAGTTCTTTGTGCTTTGCTTCCTTAAACTAAAACAGACACAGGAATGACTACCTCAGGATTGTCATGATAATTAAATGAGCCAAAATTGGGAAAATACCTAGCACAATACCTAGAAAAAAGAATGAGCTCAATAGTGAACATTTCTTTCCCTCTTGTTTTCCCTTTCCTAAGGGGATGGAGATTTCAAGGAAGCTTGCCCAGAAGGCTGTTTTCTCTCTCTTCCATCAAAGCATTATCTTTTAAGTATGTAAGATCACAGTAATGAAAGAGTATCCAAGTTTTGTATGAAGAAATCAGCAACATTCATTTATTCGCTGAAAATTTTTTTGAGCACCTACTTTGTGTAAGACACCTGGCAGTTGAAATGCCCCAACCTCTCAGCAAGAAGGACCCTTGCATTTCGGAAAAAGGAATTTAAAAAACAAAACAAACAAAACAAAAAACCGTCAATTTTCTTCTTCCCTCCTATTTTTAAAACTCTCAGTAGATATATCATTAGGTCCGAGAGTTGTACTCAACCTGACTGAGACCACACTGCTGACTTCTTCACAAAGTCTTGTTGGTCTTTTGGCAGATTTGCTAAGATTTGTGTGACCTCATCCATGATGTCGTTGAAAATATATAGATGAGACATATTAATTGCAGAAAATCTAGTACTTTGTAAGTAATAATGAAAGTTCAAGGTTAAGGATTCATTGATAGGATAGTCACTTAATGTGAAAACAAATGACACAGTGGTATAGAACTCAGTATCTGAGAAAACAAGTCAGGATTTATAAATTCTTTATTTAGGATCAGCTTGGGGGACTGAAATTTACTATTTACTCAGTTTCTCTTGATTAAAACATGAGTTGGGGGAAAAGGGTGCTTTTACATCCCATCTAAAGACAAGCATCTCAAAAATACTATATAAAAGTATAATTAAAAAATTACTCCATACTGTAGAAAGTAACTATCAATAATTTATATTGACAGGTTCTAACAACAGGAAAACATTTAAATTTAAGCAGTTAATCATTCAAATCATTCTGTAACTACTTTATTTTCTAATTTCTTTACTGACTTAGAAAATGACAGCTTATAATTTTTATTTTTATTCATTTATTTTTAAAACAGCGTTATTGAGATATAATTCACATACCATGCATTTCACTAATTTAAACTGTGCAGTTCAATGGTTTTTAGATATTCACAGATATGTGTGGTCATTACCACAGCCAGTTTTAGACCGTTTAGTCCACTTAAAAAGAAACTTTGTACCCTTTAGCTATCATCTTTGTGGTCCCTCCTTAACTCCCCTGGCCCTAAATAATCACTAATCTACCCTATCCTATAGATTTGCTCTCTCTCCATAGGGCTTTCTGTTGTTGATTGCTAAGGGCTGCTATTGTCCATATGTTTAGTGGCTTCTCCAAACTAATTTTACAAAGTTTTTATTCCTTGTCATGTATGCTCACTGAAGTCTGTGTACTGTTATCTCAGTAGTCACCACTCAGTTGGTGGGAATGTAAACTGGTGCAGCCGCTCTGGAAAACAGTGTGGAGGTTCCTCAAAAAATTAAAGATAGGTCTACCCTATGACCAAGCAATAGCACTGCTAGGAATTTACCCAAGGAGTGCTGATGCATAGGGGCACCTATGTGCCCCAATGTTTATAGCAGCACTTTCAACAATAACCAAATTATGGAAAGAGCCTAAATGTCCCATCAACAGATAGGATAAAGAAATTGTGGTTTATATACACAATGGAATACGACTTGGCAACGAGAAAGAATAAAATATGGCCTTTTGTAGCAACGTGGATGGAAGTGGAGAGTGTTATGCTAAATGAAATAAGTCATATAGAGAAAGACAGATACCATGTTTTCACTCTTAGGTGGATCCTGAGAAACTTAACAGAAGACCATGGGGGAGGGGAAGAAAAAAAAAGAGAGGGAGGGAGGCAAACCATAAGAGGCTCTTAAAAACTGAGAATAAACTGAGGGTTGACGGGGGATAGGAGGGAGGGGAAAGTGGGTGATGGGCATTGAGGAGGGCACCTGTTGGGATGAGCACTGGGTGTTGTATGGAAACCAATTTGACAATAAATTACATATTAAATAAATAAATAAATAAATAAATAAATAAATAAATAAATATAAAAGAGAAAAAACAAAAACCAACCCCCTTGGTCTTTGCGTATTGGCTCTGAGCTAGGATACTTTTTCAGTGCTTAAGCCAAGCTGCCTACAACTCGCCTTAGCCTTCACCTCCTGCCTTTTTAATTTTGTCTCAAAAGACAAAAGTCTTTTCTGAGCATGGGTCCAAACCTAGTCATGCACGTTGCACTCCAGCTTCTCCTGCATCCTTCAGAGCTCTTCACAGTTCTCCCAAGAATCTTCCTTCCTCAGCCTCCTCATACTTAGGCTTTTTGGGTCTGTCTGCTGTTTGCCTCATCCTTTATTCCATGCCCAGGCAACAATGGGTAGCATATATCTTTAAATGTTTCCATCAGATGTCACCCAGAAACCATTCCACATAGAGGGGCAAAATGAAGGTCAGTCTCTGTGTTGACAGTCTCTGTGTGACTCCTTAGGGAGTCAGCTGATCAGTTTTTGAGAACAAGGTCTATATTGCTTTTCCCAGCACCAGGAACACCGGCCATTGTCCACAGGAGTAGAGAATGCTAGTCAGGTAACCAAAAACCATACAATGCTTCTTACCAAAATTCAATGGCTTCTTTCTTTATTAAGCACTCCTTGATAGACACAGTTTTCGATTAGATTCCAGAGTTTCAAAAAAGTTGACACTGTCCATTTTTATCAGCTTAATTCTTGCTAGAGAGACCGTGTCTTACAAGGGACCAATACTTGGAACTCCTTATTATGCTAAATCCTTGATGTTACTTCTGCTGCAAGTACTTTGGAGAACAGTTTGGCCCTATGTAGCAAATCTAAAAATACACAAACCAGCAATTCTGCTCCTCATTATTTACCTTGGAATGGTGATTCTTAACTGGGACAATTTTGCCTCTTAAGTAACATTTGGGAACATCTGGAGACATTCTTGGCTTTCACAATGGTGAGCATGCCACTGGCATCTAGTGAGTGAAAGCCATGGATGCTGTTAAACATCCTGCAACACATAAGACAGTCCCCTCCTCACCTACATCAAAGAATGATCTGGAAAAATTTAACAAATTTTGGGAAACTTTCATTTAGGGAAATGAGTGCTCATATGCACAGGGAGATGTTCATAACTGCCTCATTTATAATAGTCCTAAACAGGAAGTGATTCAAACAACCCAAATACCTATGAACAGTGGAATGGATATATTCCTGTGTAAACATTTGGTAGAATATTTTATAACAATGAAAATGAATGAACTATAAAAATTATATGAAGAAAAGCAAGAAACTGTTTCCCTAAGTAGATAGTGTTCTCATCAAAAAGGGGAAGAGGGGGGCGCCTGGGTGGCTCAGTCGGTTAAGCATCAGACTTCAGCTCAGGTCACGATCTCCCAGTCCGTGAGTTCGAGCCCCGCATCGGGCTCTGGGCTGATGGCTCAGAGCCTGGAGCCTGCTTCCGATTCTGTGTCTCCCTCTCTCTCTGCCCCTCCCCCGTTCATGCTCTGTCTCTCTCTGTCTCAAAAATAAATAAACGTTAAAAAAAATTAAAAAAACAAAAAGGGGAAGAGGTTAAGATGGGAAAGGACACATGAGATCTTCTGGGATCCTGGCAATGTTCTATTTCTTGAATTGGGTGGTATTTACATCAATGTTCAGTTTTTTAAAACTGTACACTAATATTTTACTACTTCCATTTTACTGCTTTGAGATATAATTTATATACAATATTATTACAGGTGTACAGCATAGTGATTTGACATTTGTATACATTGTGAAATGATCACCACAATAAGTCTACTTATCATCTGTCACTACACAAAACTGTTATAATACTATAGACTATATTCCCCATGTTGTATATCTCCGTGACCTATATATTTTATAACTGGAAGTTTGTACTTCTTGATTACTTTCACTCATTTCATCCCCACAAACCCACTCCATCTCACAACCACCAATCTGTTCTCATTCTTTATGAGTCTGGGTCTTATTTTGTTTTGTTTATTTATTTCTTTAGTTTTTCAGATTCCACATATAAGTGAAATGAAATCATGCAGAATTAGCCTTTATCTGACTTATTTAATAGCATAAAACCCTCTAGGTTTATATTAGTTAAGTGTTAAGTTATATATGAATACATACATATATATGTTTGTATATATATGAAATCAGGGAGTGGGATACTTCCAAGTTTGTTCTTCTTTCTTGAGAATGTTTTGGCCATTTGGGGTCTTTCATGGTTTTATATAAATTTTAGAATTATTTGTTCTAGTTCTTTGAGAAATTCCATTGGACTTTGGATAAGAATTGCATATATATGTGTGTGTGTGTGTGTGTGTGTGTGTATGAATTATATCTGTATCTATACATGTGTATCTATCTATATCTATATATCTATATTATATCTATCTACCTCTCTATCTATCTAGATAGATAGATAAACTATGGCAGTTTCTTTATCCATTTATCCATTGATGGACACTTGGGCTGTTTCCATACCTTGGCTATTGTAACTAATGATGCAGTGAACATTAAGGTACATACATCTTTTTGATTTAGTGGCTTTGTTTTATTCAGACAGACACCCATTAGTAGAATTGCTGGATCATATACTAGTTCTATTTTTAATTTTTTTTGAGAAACTGTTTTCCATACTGGCTGCTCAAATTTACATTCTCACCACAGTGTACAAGGATTTCCTTTTCTCTGTATTATCGCCAACACTTTTTTTTTTTTTAACTATAGCCATTCTGACAGGCATAAAATGATACCTCATTGTGGTTTTGATTTTCATTTCCCTGGTGATTAGTGTTGTTGAACATCTTTTCATGTGCCTGTTGGCTATCTGTATGTCTTTGGAAAAAATGTCTTTTTCAGTCCTCTGTCCATTTTTAAGTTGGATTGTTTGGTTTTTTTTTTGTTATTGAACTGTAGGAGTTCCTTATACATTTTGGATATATTAACTCCTTGCTGGATACATGCTTTCCAAAAATCCTCTCTCATCAGTAACTTGCCTTTTCATTTTGTTGATGGTTTCTTTCATTCCACAGAAGCTTTTTAGTTTGATGTACTCTCATTTGTTTATTTTTGCTTTTGTTTCCCTTGCCTTTGAAGTCATATCTAAAAAAACACTGCTAACACCATTGTCAAGGAACTTACCTCCTATGTTTTTTTTCTAGGAGTTTTATGGTTTTAGGCCTTACATTCAAGGATTTAACCCATTTTGAGTTTATTTTTATATATGGTGTAAGACGGTGTCCAGTTTCATTCATTTGTATGTACCTCTCCAGTTTTCCAAGTACTATTTATTGAAAATAGTACCCTTTCCTCATTATATATTCTTGGCTCTTTTGACATATATTGATGATATATGTGTGGGTTTATTTCTGGATTCTTTATTCTGTCCCATTAATCTATATGTCTGTTTTTATGATAATACCATACTGTCTTGATTACTATAACTTTGTAATACTGTTTCAAATCAGGAATTGTGATACGTACAGCTTTGTTCTTCTTTCTCAAGATGTTTTTGGCCATTCAGGGTCTTTGGTGGTTTTATATAAATTTTAGAATTATTTTTTCTAGTTCTGTGAGAAATGCCATTGGAATTTTGACAGGAATTCCATTGAATCTGTAGATTGCTTTGGGTAGTTTGGATATTTTAGCAATATTGATCCTTATAATCAATTAGCTTACAATATCTTTCCACTTATTTGTGTCATCTTCAATTTCTTTCATTAATGTCATAGTTTTCAGTGTCCAGATCTTTTATCTCTTTGGCCTTTTATTCCTAGGTATTTTTCTCTTTCATGTGATTATTTACCAGATTGTTTTCTTGATTTCTCTTTCTGATAGTTCATATTAGTGTATAGAAACACCACAGACTTTTGCATAACAATTTTGTATTCTGGAGCTTTACTGAATTTATTATTAATTCTAATAATTTTGATGGAATCTTTATGATTTTGTATTCATAGAATCATGTCATTTGCAAAAAAGGGGACATTTTTCTTCTTCCTTTAAATTTGGATGCCTTTTTTTTTTAACTGATTGCTCTGGTTGGGACTTAAGATACTATGTTGAATAAAAGTGGTGAAAGTGTGCACCCTAGTCTTGTTCCTGATTTTAGAGGAAAAGCTTACAGCTTTTCACTGTTGAGTATAATATCAGCTGTGGGTTTGTCATAGATGGTTTTGTTATGTTGAGGTACATTACCTCTATACCCACTTCGTTATTGTTTTAAATCATAAATGTATGTTGAATTTTGTCAAATGCTTTCTTTTCAAATGTCTATTGAGATGATCACGTAATTTTTATTTTTCATTTTGTTAGTGTGGTATATCAGGTTGATAGATTTGAAGATGTTGAATTATCCTTACATCCCTGGAATAAATCTCACTTGATTATGGTGTATATCCTTTTAATGTGTTGATGATTTCAGTTTGCTAATATTTTGTTGAGGAATTTTACATGTATGTTCATCAAGGATATGAGCCTATAGGGTTTTTTTGTTTGTTTTGTTTTGTTTGTTTATTTGTTTGTTGGTGTCCCTGTCTGTATTTGACATCAAGGAATTGCTGGCCTTGTAAAATGAGTTGGGAAGCATTCCCTTCTCTTCAATTATTAGGAAGGGTTTGAAAATGATAGGTATTAAATCTTTTTGAATGTCTGGTAAGGTTCACCAGTGAGGCCATCTGGTCCTGGACTTCCATTTGTTGGGAGGTTTTTGATTAGTGATTCAATTTTTTTTATTAGTAATCAACCTATTCAGATCTTTTCCTTCTTCATGATTTAGTATTGGAAGATTATGTTTCTAGAAATTTATCCATTTCTTCTAGGTTGTCCAAATTGTTACTGTATAAAATTGTTCATGGTATTCTCTTATAATCTTTTGTATTTTTGTGGTATCAGTTGTATCTTCTACTCTTTAATTTCTGATTTTATTTATTTGAACCCTCTTTTTTTGGTGAGACTAGATAAAAGTTTGTCAATTTTGTTTATCTTTTAAAACAGCCAGCTCTTAGTTTTGTTGATCTTTTCTATCATCTTTTTAGTCTCTATTTCATTTGTTTGCTCTTGATCTTTATTATTTCCTTTCTTCTATTCACTTTGGACTTATTCTTCTTTTTCTAGTTCCTTTAGGCATAAAAGTTAAATTGTTTATTTGATATCTCTCTTGTTTCTTGAGGCAGGCCTGTGTTGCTATCAACTTTCCTCTTAGAACCGTGTTTGGTGCATTCCATAGATTTTGGTATGTTGTGTTTGTGTTTTCTTTTGTCTCTAGATTATTTTAAATGTTTTCCTTTGATTTTTTTGACCCTAGAGTTGCACAGTAACATGTGCAACACAGTAACATGTTATTTGATCTCCACATATTTGTCATTATTTCATGTGTTTTTTCTTGTAATTGTTTTCTAATTTTATACTGTTGTGGTTGGAAAAGATGTTTGATGTGATTTCGGTCTTCTTAAATTTATTGAGACTTACTTGTTTTGTTGCCTAAATGTGATCTACCCTGGAGAATGTTTCATGTGCACTTGAGAAGAATGTGTATTGTGCTGTTTTGGGGTGGAATGTTCTATATATATCTACTAACTTCATCTGGTCTAATGTATTGCTTAAGGCTGGTGTTTCCTTATTGATTTTCTGGATGAATGATTTATCCAGATGTAAGTGAGGTGCTAAAGTCCCCTAATATTATTATAGTGCTCTTAATTTCTCCCTTTACATCTATTAATATTTGCTTTGTGTAATTTGGTATTCCTATATTGGGTGCATACCTACTTATAGATATTATGTCTTGCTGGATTGACCCCATTATTATTATATAGTGCCCCTCTTTGTCTTTTATTAAAGTGTTTATTTTAAGGTCTATTTTATTGATATGAATATAGCAACACCAGCTTTGTTTATGTTTCCATTTGCATGGAATAGCTTTTTTCATCCCTTCACTCTCAGTTTGTGTGTGTTCTTCTAAAGTGAGTCTCTTGTAAGTAGCATATGGATGTGTATTGTATTTTTTATCCATTTAGCCACTCTATACCTTTTGATTGGAGCATTAATACCCTATACATTTAAGGAGATTATTGATTGGAATATACTTACTGCCATTTTGTTGATTGTTTTCTGGGATTTTTTTTTTAGTTCCTCTCTGTTTCTTTCTTCTTCTTTTTTTTCTCTTCCCTGTAGTTTGATGACTCTCTTTATTGTTATGTTTAGATTCCTTTCTCATTTTCTTCTGTATTTACTATAAGTTTTTGCTTTCTGGTACTGTGATGTTTACATATATCATGCTATGTTTATAACAGTCTATTTTTAGTTAATAGCAACTTAAAGTCGAGCACATTCCAAATACCCCCTAACATTTTATGTTTTTGATCTCACAGTTTAGATATTTTTATTTTATGTATTCCTTAGCTAATCATTATGGTTTTATTTAATTTTACTACTTTTGTCTTTTAATCATTATAGTACATTTATAAATAATCTATCCACTACCTTTACTGTAAATTTACCTTTTTCAGTGAGATTATTTCTTTTCTATGTTTTCTTATTATTAAGAAGTGCCATTTCTTTACAGCTGAAAGATACATCTTTACTGTTCTTACAAGAAGTAAGAGGTTGGTTTACTAGTGATAAACTTTTGCTTGTTTAGAAAACTCTTTTTCTTCTTTTTAATTACACATGATAACCTTATGGATACCATAGTCTTGTTTCAAAGTTTTTTACTTTTCAGTACTTTTGCATTTGTCATGCCACTCTCTTCTGGACTGTAAAGTTTATTCTGAGAAATCTGCTGGTAGTCTTATGGGGTTTCCCTTGTATGTAACAATTTATTTTCCTTTTGCTGCTTTTAAGATTCTCTTTTTAACTTTTACTATTTTAATTATAATGTGTCTTGGTGTGAATCTCTAGGTTTACCTTATTTTTAACTCTCTCAGCTTCCTGTACCCAGATATCTGTTTCCTTCTCTGGACTGGAGACATTTTCAGCCATTATTTCTTCAAATAAGTTGCCTGCCCCTTTTACTCTTTTTCCCCTTCTGGGACACCTATAACATGAACATTATTCTACTTGTTGTTCCATAGGTGCCATAACTTACCTTCATTTTTAAAAATTATTTTTCTTTTTGCTGCTTTGTCTAAGTAGGTTCCATTGCTTTGTCTTCCAGCTTGCTGATCTATTCTGCTTCATCCAGTCTACTGGATATATTTTTCAGTTCAGTTATTGTATTATTCAGCTTTGTGAGTTCTTTTTGGTACTTATATTTTCTGGCTCTTTGTTGAAGTTTTTACTATATTCACCCATTCTTCTCTTGAGTTCAGTGAGCATCATTATGACCATTACTTTGAATTCTTTATCAGGTAGGTTATTTATCTCAATATGATTAAAGCCTTCTTCTGAGATTTTGTCTTATTATTTTGTTTGGAAAATACTCCTGTTTCCTCATTTTTCTGGACTCTGTATTTGTTTTTATGTATTAGTTGAAATAGCTACCTCTCAGTCTTCAAGGAGTAGCCTTGTGCAGGTGATAAACCTTGTGGTTCAACCTTGTTTTCGCTCGTGGTTGTCTCTTGAAACTTTGTGATTGTCTAAACTGCCTAATTTATTCTTGATATGTTCTTCTTGTCGAGGGTGTGCTAAGACCTGTCCGTCCTTCCATGGGGAGGAATCTCAATTAGCATCTAGTTTCAGGCTGATGAAAACCAGACACTCAGGCAGCAGCTTTTAAAGTATGCAAATATATATAGTCCTGTGGGCTGCAATTTTAATCCCTGCTGGTCTGCAGACCAGGAGATCTGGAAGTCTCTTCTGGGTGACCGTTGAAAAATTCTGGCCTCCAGAAGAATGTATCAGCTCCTTTTGGGGGAGGTTTTGTCAAGCTGTAATGAGGCCAGTGGGATGTTTAAGGATGATGTCTCTCTGTTTATGTTCTCACTAAGCACCTCCCTTAGCCTCTAGATGGGTGGAAAACATGAAGCCTGTCCCTTAGGCTGAAGCTCCAGACTAAGTAAATAGGCCTTTTTTCACAAGAAGACTGTGGTTGTGTTTCAGCCTGTTAACCTGTGCAGTGCCGGGGTGGGGAGGGGGGTGCATGCCAAGAACTCTCTTTCAACTGTTACATCCCTGTGGAGCTCAAGAACACCAGCACCTTAGCCACCAGGCCTAGGTGATCGAAAGGCATCCCCTGTATGGATTGTGAGCACCCACTGGTTTTAGTGAGGCAGCTGAAATCTATAAGGGGTGGGGCCCACTCAGCAGCTATAGAAAGGCAGTGGGAAAATGTCTTGACTCCGGGCACAGGGGGGCTTCCGTAGTGCAGTGGGAGAGTGTCTTGTCAGTGTGTGGTGCTGGCTTTAGGCTGGGAGTGGGAGAATGCCCTGACTGCTCTTGCTAGCAACCCCAGCCAGGGAGTGGAGAAGTGTCACAAGTGCCCACGGTCACCAGTTTCATCTCGGAAGCAGGAGAGTGCTGCAACCATTGGCACTTGCCAGCCCCAGCCAGGAGTAAGGGAGTGCTTCAGCAAGGCAGCAGAATGAATAGTGCCATGACCTCTCACCCGCACTTGCCTTAGCAAGGCGGGTCAGGTCTGAGCTTGCCCACTCTGCTACCCCTCAGTAGGGTAGGAGAGTTAAAAAATGTTGTCTCTCAGCCCTTCCAACTCCAGGGAGAGATTCAACTGTCCCCTGTCCTTCCTACATATTCTTTTAAATTGGCAGATGAATCTGCATATTTAGTGTAGGTGCTTTTGATTTTAATTGTTTTACTTTTTAAGTTTTCATTTATTTTGTTTGACAGAGAGCACAAGTGGGGTAAGGGGAGAGAGAGGGAGAGGGAGAGAGAGAGAGAGAGAGAGAGAGAGAGAGAGAGAGAGAGAGAGAGAATCCCAAGCAGGTTCCATACTGTCAGTGCAGAGCCTGATGGCAGTGCTTGAACTCATGAGCCATGATCATGACTTGAGCCCAGATCAACAGTCAGATACTTAACCGACTGAGCCACCCAGGCATCCCTAGTCTAGGTGCTTATTAAATCCCTGGGTCTTGGGAGATTTCAGTTTCCGATCATATTTTGGGTCCCTTGGACGTCAGCCCTGATGGTTTTCTAAGCCAGAAGTTTTGGGGGCTTGTCTCTCCAGTGCAGATCACAGCAGTTGGGGTTCCTGTTGTAGGGCAGCCACCCCTCACTCCTCTGGGAGAAGTGGGGGGGCTGGTGAGATGCAGGGGAGTAGAAAGAAGTGGTGAGATTGTGTCTCTGCCTCTCCTCCCTTGTTGGTGTGGTCTTTTATCCTTTGTTGTTGAAGAAGCCATTCATCTAGTTTCAGATCTTTTTCAGAGGTAATTGATCTATTTGTAGCAGAGATTTGATGTGTCTGTGGGAGGAGGTGCGTTCAGGATTTTTCTATCTTGCCATCTTTTGGAAATATCCATAAGCTTATAATTTTCAAATTGTGTTTAAATACCTTTAACCACTTTTGGGGCACCTGGGTGGGTCAGTCATTTAAGCGTCCGACATCAGCTCAGGTCATGATCTTGCAGTTTGTGAGTTTGAGCCCCACGTCAGGCTCTGTGCTGACACCTCAGAGCCTGGAGCCTGCTTCGGATTTTGTGTCTCCTTCTCTCTCTGCCCCTCCCATGCTCATGCTCTGTCTCTCTCTGTCTCTTAATAATAAATAAACATTTAAAAAAAATTTTTAAGTATCTTTACCCGCTTTTGTTCAAATTCTCAAAATAGTCCTTCTGAACTTAAATAAAAATTAGGTCTATAGAAACATTAATGCTTAAATTATATAGGGATTATATTAAAATATGCTCTTTATTTTCTATAGCATTTGTATAAAATTGGATAAAATTTCAGGTAGATTGTGAGAGTGTAAATAATTTGTACATGTTATCACAAAAATTATAATGTAATAAATACAATGTACTCTAATTCTTATTAAGGTTATTTTGTTTTGCTTTGTGGATATGTTTTAAACCTATTACTGTATGCAGTTTGCATCAAAGGTTAAGATTTATCCAATAATTAATGTGTTCATTAATTATTAAAGAATCCTTATTGAACAATTATCATAGGCCTGCCGTTATGGTAAGGTTGCCTATGCAAGGATGGATAAAATTTAGGCCTCACCCCTTAGGCACTCATTGTCTGTTGAGGGAGAGATAGACACTTGACTGTGTGACTTAAAAATATAGGGATGTACATATTCTGTGGGAACAGAGAGAAAGGAGAAACTAATTATGATTATAGGAGAAGTGGAGTAATTGTCTCAATGAGAACTAATCTTGTTCTTCTTTCAAAATTGTCTCAATATTTGAGACAAGAGCTTGGGGGAAAGAAAAAAGTAAGAGTTCTCCTACAGGAGAGAGAACATTCCAGAAAGTAGTCAAGTGGGAGCAGGGAATAGTTAGCCTAGCTGCAAATGGACTCCAAGAAAGATGGTGAGAGGCAGGGAAGGGAGCAGTGGATGTTACAGAGAGTCTTACTCCTGTGGCAGTGGCGAACTGGAGAAGATTTTAAAGCACAACAAATTTGTATTCTGGATAAATCCCTCTGGTGGTGTTATGGGGAATAAATTGAAAGAAAAAGACTGAAAGCAGAGAAAGGTATTAGGAGTCTATCAGTTGATGAAAAAAGTAGGCGTAAAGTAAGGCTATTTATTCATTCATTTATTCATTATGTCAGCAAACATTTGATTTCCATCTATGCCAGGCATTGTTCTAGGCACTAGTTATTCAACACGGAAAAAAACAGACAAGATTCCCGTGCTTGTGAATTTTATATGCTAGGCAGGAAAGGATTCAGGGACTCTTTTCCCACCCTTATCCAGGACAAAGGTGATTTCTAAGTAAACCTTTGATTCATGTTGTATTTTTAATAAATTAAGAAAATGCACTCGTGTGTAGAGTGTGTGTGTGTGTGTGTGTGTGTGTGTGTGTGTATGGAAGGATAGTTAATATATGCATGAATCTCTATCTCTCTCTCTATTTATATATACACATATACATAAGTTTGTATATTTTTTAAACCTTCTATAGCATAAAGATACTTTTAGAAAAAAATTTGAATTATTTTGCTAGGTATTAAATGCCTCTTATATAGCATTCGTATTCAAAAATCAAAAGATACAGAAGAGGATATAGTAAAAAGAATTAAACCATTCTCCCACCTTGATCCCCTAACTACCTACCTATTCATCATCCTATAGGTAACAAGTATTTTCAGGATTTTTGTATTTCTTAAAATTTTTTTAATGTCTTTATTTTATTTTTGAGAGAGAGGCACAGTGTGAGCGGGGCAGGGGCAGAGAGATGGAGATACAGAATCTGAAGCAGGCTCCAGGCTCTGAGCTGTCAGAGGGGGCTCGAACTCACAAATGGTGAGATCGTGACCTGAGCCAAAGTCAGGCGCTTAACTGATGGAGCCACCCAGGCGCCCCAGGATTTTTGTATTTCTTTATAGAGATATTTCATACAGGTGCTAATATCAGGGCTCCCTTCTTTATAGATGCAGTGTTCTTCACTTTGCTAGATAATTACATATTAATGCTGATGGAACTACTTTTTTAATGGCTGCATAGTGTTCCATAGCACCATAATTTATTTAACTAGTCCCCCACTAATGTACAATTAGGCTTTTCCTAATATTAAGCTATTTGAAACCATGTTGCAGTAAATATTATTGTGCAGGTCTTATTAACCTTCCTTTGCCTCCCCTAAAGATCTTATCATCCTCGAAGATGCTATGTGTTTTCCTTACTTGTTTCATCTTCAATTCCCACACCCACCCTGCATGAGCACGCTAGCTCCAAAAAGCAAAGACTTTTCTTGGGTTTGTTCCCTAATATAATCCTAGTTCCTAGAGGAAGCATTCAATGAATATTTGTTGAATGAATGGATTGGCACAGGTATAAGTATATGTAGGAAAAAATAGTAGAAGTAAAATTTCTAGGCCAAGAGGAATATACATTTATAATTTTGGCAAAGATTGCCAAGTTGATCTTTATACAGCAGGGTATCTCAGCCTCAGCACTGTTGACATTTTGAGCCTGATAATTCTTTGTTGTGGAGGGCTGTGCATTGTACACTGTTGAGCAACATCTCCAGCCTCTAACCATCACTTGCCATTAGATGTGACAACCCAAAATGTTTCCAGACATTGCAAATGTTCTTTGTTAAAAACACTGCTCTCGTGTGTTATACTATCTGCGACTCCCACCAACAATTATGACAGTGACTCTTTCCTACAGC
Source organism: Neofelis nebulosa (assembly GCF_028018385.1). Lineage (NCBI taxonomy): Eukaryota > Metazoa > Chordata > Mammalia > Carnivora > Felidae > Neofelis > Neofelis nebulosa. The sequence continues at coordinate 77,197,641 of NC_080794.1, forward strand.
CTTGCCAATACTCTAAACATTTTGCTCTTTGAAATCTGATGGTGAAAGCTACTACCTCATAGTTTAAGCTCCCATATTAAGTCACATTTTAATAGAACTTTGCTATAATGAATCCCTGGCGTTGTATGCTGCAGTGATGAAGGTAAGTTTGATTTTCCATTATTGAGAGAAAGAGAGTGAATATATGAAATCTAGAATCATTGGGGAAAAAATGTTATGTGCCCTTATTTTTCTTCATTAAAATATCTAAGTTTTACAAATCCTTTCTTCAGACCATTATGACTTCATGGACTGAATCTTCTCTAGAATTATGTAAATTGGCCTTAATTAATGAACAAAATTTGGAGTCAAAACACTTGGACTTGAGTGCAGGTTTTCCTAATTACTAGTGGTATTACCTTGGGGAAGTCACATAAACTCTGAGCTGCAATTTACTTGTATGAAAATTATGGGTAATAACATTTGCTCTCTCTACATCACTGAGCAATTATTTTTTTTTTTAGATTGTGAAGCTTTTCACAATTGCAAGGGCTTAGGATAATTATTATGAAGGTTTTATGACCCACTGCTTTATCTTATGACTCATAGTGTCTCGAGAGTTTATCACTTCTCAGTGCTTCAGTAAATCCCTTCTAACTGTTCTCACTCATTTATTTATTAAACATAGGCACTTTGTACCTTACCATACCTTTGCTCCAGCTCTGTAGTCTTAAATCACTACAGTACAATTTTCTTCATAACTGAGCAAGTCCCAGACAGACTCATCATTCATTGAATCATTCAGTGAACATGAAATAAGCACCATTATCTTCCCCCCCCCACTGACTCTCCTTTTCAACAGCTCCATTTTTGTCAATGTTGTTATTAATCTAGTCTTAAGGGTTGGAACTCTGTAGTCATCTACCTTGCTTGTTCCCCGTTTTACTGATGCCACATGTCATGAGCAGACTTATTATGATAGAGCACCCCCTTCTCCGTTCCCTCCCACTGATTTTTAAGCTTATGAGAGCCGCCTATTGGCTACCACATCAAATACAAGTTATTTTTTACTAGCTCTCCTTATTACCCTCACCAATTAGATCTCCTAACTACTTTTCCTTTCATTGCACCAGGCCCATTCTTGCACCTATGCTTTTCTTCATCATGTTCTCTGCCCTACAGTTTTCTTCATCTGTTCTTTCACCTACCAACCAGCCCTATCTTTCAAGGCCTGTATCATTATCATTACTCCTCCATATTTTTTGTCCCTTGATATTTCACCCTACTCTGATCTTCTTATCATTTAATTCGTGTTCTTATTGGCCAGTTTCACTTAGTATGTCACAGAGGATCTCAGTCCTGGCTGCACATCAGACTCACTTTCTAAGAATTTTGTTATCTTGGTACCTAATCCCAGAACCACCCTTTCAAGTCATTGTAGTTTTGACATTGAGTGGCTTAAACATTCTTGTGGATATTGTAATGATTTTGTTTTTCTCTTCTTAACCAAAAAGTTCTAAGTGCCAGTAAAAATGCTAAAGGTACATGGTTAATAATTGTTTGATCGCTATTTTGAATATCAAAATGTTTCTTATTCCTTTTCTGCAAAGCCTATGATTTTCATCCCACCTCTGCCAATTTTGGCTCCATGACTTAAATAAATCGCCTGTTCTCTTTTAGCCTCATTTGTCTTCATATGTAACAGGAGAATAATATCTGTGTTTCTAAGTGTTATGAGAACATGTATATACATATAAATCATAGCTAATAGTTGATAAATAGCAAGCACTTTGGCTAGTATTAACATTATACCGTGTTTTTCTGGAGATGCTGGGAACCCCTTTATCTTTCTTGCTTTAGGATTTACTATTTTATGACTTGATAAGATACGCTTATCTACATTACTATTAGAATTAGGAAGACAGGATATCAAGGCCCTATTGCAAGCTACTGTGCAATTTTTATGTCCTTTAATTACACTTTCTCATTCCAAGGAGCAAATGAGTGTCCCATTTTTTTGACCATTCATCCACTGACTGTTCCCTTGGTTACAGTAGAATATGTACCACTACAGTTTTTTTCTTGTCAGCAGCAACTCTGAGCCACGAATATTGTAAATATACACATCCTGTTCTCTTCACATTATCAAGCGGCTCTCTCTTCCTCATAAATGCACTTTAAAGGAAGATTTTAGTTTGTTAGTTTAGCTAACTTTTATTGTACAGTTTATAATTATTTCATTTAATTAAAAAATTAGGGAGTAGTAACATTATTCTATTAAATTTGGACTCATCATAAAAATTGTGCTCTTGTGAGAATTAGCAAGAAAACCGAGTATTTTGTTTTCCACGGAAGGTTGTTACATAAATTACTTTTATCAAGTTCTATGTCTTAAGTCATTTTTCATCCTTTTCTGTTCTTACTAATGAAAACATTGAAATTGCCTTTTTTAAGTAAAAAATACAAATGTATGAAAAAACAAGTATTATTTAATGACTTGTCTCCATTAAATTAGATGCAAATAATAGCAAAGGAATTAACCAAAGTGATACATTGTCAACCGTAATACAGTTGAAAATATTCAGAGCTATTAAATGGGGAAAATAACTACTTCAACCATGGACATTTATGCTGGTTTTCAGTTTCAAAGTTGTCAAAGTAATGATGGTGGCCAACCCCTCCTGCACTAGAACTAGAAACTGTGCGGGTTTCTTTGTTTTTTATAGAATTGTTTTTAATGTTTATTTATTTCTGAGACAGAGACAGAGCATGAGCGGGGGAGGGGCAGAGAGAGAGAGGGAGACACAGAATCCGAAACAGGCTCCAGACTCCGAGCTGTCAGCGCAGGGCCTGACGCGGGGCTCGAACCCACCAACCGTGAGATCAGGACTTGAGCCGAAGTTGGTCACTCAACCGACTGAGCCACTCAGGCGCCCCACGGGTTTCTTTGTTATCATGCAAGTTTTTCCCATAAGTTTGTCAAATCTGAAGACACAGCATTGCTAAACAGTGCATATTTTCAGTTTCCAAACTTTTTGTAGTTGAAATTTATTCAGATGCCAACAATACTAAGGGCTTAGGGTTGAGAAGAAAGTGCTTTTGAAAAATTTTGCGATTGTCTTTCTTACAGTAGATTGAAGCGATCAAACAGATGTATGTTTGGTTCTCCTCTTTTACATGAATATATTGACACTCACGTTATCAGTTGCTGGAAGGACGAAATGCACTTGGCATGGGGTCTGACACCTAGTTAGTGCTCAGTACATTGTCATAAAGTATCATGCTGTTTCTGGAAGATGGTCAGAGGGACAACCCTAACTGCATCTTCTCAAGAGGCTATATTTTTCTACTTGTGATTTATATTGGACTTTAAAGTGGGATTTCTATGGGGAAAAAAGAAAAGAGGAAAGTAGTGGGGAGAGGGGGGAGGGTGGGATCACCTTCAGAGCTGGCCTCGGAGGTATCATGGCGACCGGAAACCCCCTCGCCAAGAGCATGAAAGCAATGAGGAGTCTCAAAAAGTGTCCTATTTAACTGAGTTTGTGGGAAGACACAATTGGTGGGATCAAATGTTTGGCTGCAGTTCTGGACCTATGGTAGAAGAATACTCAGTAGCCGCTTAGGTTGTAAAGGGTAGACTGACTGGCTGCTGTGAGGGATTTTTGTTCTAGAAAAGTTGGAAAACTTGCAGCAACCACAGTAGGTGCCAGCTATCTTCTTCTTCAGGTTGCCAGTCACAAGGGTTACATGCAGACTGACTGGAAGAGAGTTGAAAAGATGTAAACAAAGCCAAAGACAGATTAAGAAACAAGCAAATAAGACAGCACTTGAAATCAACAATATAATTGAAGAGGCAACAGAATTTATCAAACAGAGCGTAGTGATATCCAGTGGATTTGTGGGAGGCTTTTTGCCAGGCCTTGCATCTTTTTTTTTTTTAATGTTTATTTATTTTTGAGAGAGAGAAAGAGACAGAGTGCGAATGGGGGAGGGGCAGAGAGATGGAGACCGAATCTGAAGCAGGCTCCAGGCTCTGAGCTCTCAGCACAGAGCCCCCTGCACGGCTCGAACCCATAAACTGTGAGATCATGACCTGAGCTGTGGTCAGATGCTTAACCGACTGAGCCACCCAGGTGCCCCTGCCAGGCCTTGCATCTTAAAGACTTGAATGTTCTATCACAATAGAGTCACCTGTAAGAAGAGAAGTGGCAGCAACAAGGTGTTTCTCAACATTACTAACTACCAGGTTCCCCAGGGCATCGAGAAACCACGGAGCTAGACCATGCCAAACTCCCAACTTGGTGTTTTGCTTCTGAAGTTTGGCAAACTAGTATCTCCTGTAAAAACAATGTATATGGTATGTATACATTAGTATCCCTGAGCAAAACATAGCTTTCATTATTTTTAAAAAATTTGCATTGGGCTACCTGGGTGGCTCAGTTGGTTAAGTGTCCAACTTCAGGTCAGGTCATGATTTCACGGTTTGTGAGTTCCAGTCTCACATTGGGCTCTGTGCTGCCAGCTTAGAGCCTGCTTCAGATCCTGTGTCCTCCTTTCTCTCTGTCCCACCCCCACACTCTCTTTCTCATTCTTAAAAATAAATAAACATTAAATTTTTTTTGATTTGCATTTGTTTTTAAATGAGCCTAGAAAATTGGCTATAGGCATATACAGGAAAAAAAATGTGTTGAATATATTCTCCAGGGAATAGTAAATAATAAAATGAGTAGGTAAATAAATAAACAAAATAATGATAAAGCAAAGATAACAATCCTTGTTTTATTTAAATAAGATATTCTTCATTTTGCTTTATACTATAGTGCCAGTAAGTAAAGTGTATTTGTATTACAGCTTTAACATTAGGGTTCACTCTTCTTTCAGAGATATGTTTGCAGTAAACTGAAGATTTGTAATGCCCTTTTGTGGAAGGATTTAGAAGTAATAGACTTATGAATGATATTAATCAGATTTCATACAAGCAACAAGAAAAGAAAGAAAGGGCTCTCTGGTTCAATTAGTCCTCATTATCTCTGAACTTGGAGATACTCACACCTGGTTTCATATTCCAGATCTATCACCTGATGGTTGGTTGATTTATGCCACATTACTAAATTTATCTGAGCTCAGTTTCCTCATCAATAAAACAAAAGTAAAAAATAGCAGGGTCACAGGGTGGTTCTGAGGATTTGGTGGGATCGTACATATAAAGGACTTTCCTTGCCTAGTTCATTTTATAAGCACTTTTTAGGCAGTAGCTGTTATCACTCCTATTTTTACTACTAACCATAGTGCCTGATGTTCTAGGTTTCTTTGTATGTCTTAGAAAAATATGGAAGAGTTGAACAGCTATTGCCCCAGAAGTGGGTTGACTTCAAAGACAATGAAGCTTAAGCGTGAAGGCCCCTCATATGCACAGGACCCTTCTAAAGACTGGCATTTAATACTGTATTCTTCATTTATATTCTTTCTCTTAAAGAGAGTTTCCAAAACTCCAAAAGTTTCAGGTTCCACAAAACCTGGATCTAGGTTGTACTGACCTGAAAGTGTTTTTTTAATTTTTTTTTTAATTTTTTAATGTTTATTTATTTTTGAGAGAGAGGGAGAGACAGAGCATGAGCAGGGGAGGAGCACAGAGAGAGGGAGACACAGAATCCGAAGCAGGCTCCAGGCTCTGAGCTGTCAGCACAGAGCCCGACGTGGGGCTCGAACTCACGAACCGCGAGATCATGACCTGAGCCAAAGTCGGGCTCTCAGCCAACTGAGAGCCACCCAGGTGCCCCGTTTTTTTTTAATTTTTTTAACTAAAATGTTTAAAGGAAAACCTTTATAAGGAAGTCTAAAAATGTATGCCATCTAATGAACACATTGATAGCAATATTTATATTAAATTATCATTTTAACCCCAAATCCCATAAGTTCATAAAATCTTCAAAATAATGCTGCAAGTAAAAATGGCATATTAAAAGCAATGAAAATCAGAGGTCACTAGAGCATGGCGGTAAAACGCTGAAGATGTGTAATCAATGATATGGAATTGTCTCATTTTTTATAGTCAATACTTTCTAAGCTGTTTTCCATAAAGAAAATAGTTTTAACAGATCAGTGAGAAAGGTAACTGAGTAAACTTACTGAAAATAAATATCAGTCCTCTTCAAGTTGAAGTATGTCAAAAGCATACTGAGGCATAGGTCTTCCAACAAATTAGCAATTAAATGTCTATTACTCACATATGCAATAATTGAAGCTGAGAAAATTACATATTTGAAGTCAATAGAACAAACTCTGGTATTATAAAAATAAGCAAGCTGCAGTCTACAGAAAATATATTTCTGTTTAAAATGGTGAGCTTCAAGAATTTGAGAAAAAAAAAACTTAGAGGTTTTTCTGGTGACATCAATTAGTTTGAATAAAGCATTAATAAAACCACTGAACATGTCTTGGAGTTTGTATTGTTAATCTTAGTCTTTTAAAGAATTTATTGATGGGTTTTCTTAATATACCTGTGTGCTTTGGGGCACCTGGGTGGCTCAGTCGGTTGAGCGTCCGACTTCAGCTCAGGTCATGATCTCGCGGTCCGTGAGTTCGAGCCCCGTGTCTGGCTCTGTGCTGACAACTTAGAGCCTGGCGCCTGCTTCGGATTCTGTGTCTCCCTCTCTCTCTACCCCTCCCCCGCTCACACTCTGTCTCTCAAAAAATAAATTAACATTAAAAAATTTAAAAATAAAAAAATATGCCTATGTGCTTTGTAGGTATGAAATATAAAAAATATAATGTAAAGCAGTTCAGAAAAAGGTTTTGATTTACAAGTCAAGTGTTTTAAAAATATGTGCCCTACCTTTAAAAAGTGTATATCTACTGCAAGGTAAATAAAGTGTATTAAAAATGTTTCCCCTAAAAAAATAACAAACTTTAAAAAAATTCAACATTTTGATCTTATGGAACATATGATATTAACTTTTTTAAGAAGCTGGATCTTGTAGAAATTAAATTACATTCAGTAACAGAAAAGATCCATTATTTGTCAGATATTATTACTTCAGCACTGTGGTGAGAAACTACACCCCCAATTTACAAAGAAAGAAATAGAAGAATAACCAGGATTAAATAATTTTCCCAAAGATAGACACAACCAACACAAGCATTCAAAGGCTTCTTGCTTACAGTCTGTCTCCTAATCTTGTTAGGTCACATCATCTCTCAGCATTTTTAGAAAATGCCCTCTTTTATTATGTTTTCAGCAGATTGTGAATCTAATATACCAGCTTTACCCTTTTCCATGCTTTCCTTCCTTGAGTATATTTTCAGGAGAGAAATCAGTTCTAGTTTTCTGTCTCTTCCAAATAGTTAAAACCATAAAAGATCATAGATGTAGTAAATCAGCTTAGAAGCCCAATGACTTGATTGGGATGTTCAATTTTACTATAATAGCCTAATCTGAAATGTTATCTGAAATGCTTACTCCTTCACAATTTTTTCTCGGTGCTACAAAAATTGTTCATAACAAGAACAATCTTGGGGGAAAAAATAAGATGCGATGTTTCAGACAGCTTAATGGGGCTGCCACCGTACTAGATAACCATTGTTTAGAGGAGTCTTGGATTAGCTGAAGGCTAGTATAGACTGAACATATTGAACAATGTCTTAAGTTGCACTTTAAAAGTCAGGATAGACAGTTCTCGTAAGAAATGAAGGCTCCTTTGACCATTATAGGTGTTCTGTGGCTAAAGATGAAGTGCCATACTAACAGAACAGAGCTTGCAATTTATGGTATTGGATTCCAAGGTGAAAAAGAAGGTTAACAATTTTGTTTTTTTGTAAATTTTTTCTTTCCTAAGAACAGAAATTCCAAGTTATAGAATGCAGTATTGACAAAGCCATTTTTATACAATGCCTGGTGATTATAAGTAGGAGTTAGAGAAAATATCATACTGCTCAATATTTTGGCAATTAATTTCAGAGAAAGTCTTCCTAATGAAATCTAACTGAGTTGCTCCCTTACAAAAATTTGAACCTTATTAAATAATCTAACTCATTGATATGGTCCATTTGTAGAAGCAATTTATTAGTCTAATGGTTAACACCTGTTAGTTGAAGCTGAAAAAATGAGGAGATTTTAACTGAGAGCAAATGCAGTAAATTCTGGTTCTTTTTTTCTGGTTTCATAAAAGGTTCACACACATACACGTACACACACGCACACACACACACACACACACACATGCACAATCTCTTCCCCTAGACAATTTTAATACATTTTCCCTATGAGTTAAAAGCCATAAGTATCCCCACAGATATTTTTTTGCAAGTGAAATTGCTTTTCATTTGGCAAAAACTAAACCTATGATTCATAGCAGCTTAGAGCACTCAAGGCCAAAGAGTACATCTTGCTTGCTTTGACTGACATTTTTGCAGGCTAAATCAGACCTGCATGATTCAGCTGCATTGAGATTCATTATGCTGTGAGAGGGGAGATTTGGGGGTGGTGTAAAAGAGCATAAAGGGAAATTGTCTTGGAAATTGTGGCTTGTGACTGAGGTTAAAAACCAGCCACAACCAATAGGCAGCTTCAGTTGGTATTATACTGAGGAGGCACCATTTTCCTACCACCACCTTTATACAAAGAGCTAGCAAAGAACATTGAGGATGATCCAGTAAAGAAAATTTTTGTGGGGAAGCAGAAAAGGGGACTTTTCTTTGCTATGAGAAATGAAGTCAAGGTAGAGAGCAAGAGTAGAGTAAATGGCTCTTTTTCTCTGCTCAGGCGTTAAGAGTAAATCAAGTGCATATTTTGTGTAAAATGAAAAGCGGAGAAAAATCCATCACCAAAAACATTTACCTAAATGTCCATCATTAGCAATTCATTCCTTTTAGATTTCTTCATTAGGCTTTTTCATCAGGTCCCTTTAAAATTCATATGCCCAGAAGGGTTAAAATCTTCCAATATCAGGTACTTTCCCATCCAAACGTAGTACAAGGAGAACACAAGAAAATTACTTTGGGAAGATGGGATCAGAAGAGAAAAGTGTTTATAAAGGATTACTGTAGCCAACACCCCATTTTTGCTAAATGTATTTGGTTTATTTTCTCTTGGTACTGATATATAATCCAGTCATAACTGATTGTATTTAACACCAAGTACATAATATATGGTGCAAAATGAATATACCGAAACTTTTGGTACAAAATTATGAAGAATTTCAAGATGGAGAATTTCAAGAATTTCAGCAGAGCATTTAACCAGGCTTGGGGCCCTGCCAAACACAGGGCCCTGTGTAACTGCACAGGCCATATGCCCATGAAGTCAGTCTTCATTTTATTCATTATAATAGGAGAAATGGTGAACTCTAAGCCAGGTTCATAAAAACATTTCATTAAAGATATTCAAATACTGACTTGTGAATTCTCAACACTAATACAAAATTTTACCCAAGTTCTTTTTAAGCTAATGGGTGGCTTTAGAAATCACTAAGTGTAACTCTTTTTATTCTGTATGACTGACCTGTCTTATCTGCCTACATATCTTTCCTTATTTGCCTGACGTTCTTTGGGAATGTATAGCTTTCATGAGTTCCTACCTTATTATTTGAAGTTTGGACCCTCAGCCCTTACCTGTAAGCCTGAGATTCAAGACCCTAGTACCCATTTACCATTCCTAACTCACGAACCACCCAAGTACATAAATTCAAGGATTGCTCCCTAGAATATCCCCCAAATAAGCGCTCATGTAGAACATCCAGCCATTTTTCCAGCCCCAGGTTTGAGATTGGAATGTGCATGAAAGATACCTGGCTATGCCAAATCCTAAAGGAGATTAATGAAAGCTAGGGATGGTTTCACCTCTTGGTAGAATATGTTTCACATTCCTATTCAATTTTCAGTAAACTTCTATCTAAGCCAATTTTCCTTTCTAGTATCTATTTTGAATTTAGTCCAGCAGTAGGCTGCTTTTTGATTCCTCTGTTAAGTTCTATCTCTTAATCTTTGGTTGACACTTTACTATAATTAATATTACATTAATCCCACCACTGACAGAATGCCCCAGGATTGTTTTTTTCTTATTTTGTTTTTTCAAGATCAGGTGTCACTGATAACTCTTCTGACTTTTTAATCTTTTACTCAGTTGTGATTAGAGTAAATGAGGCCATTCTTTGATGTGAGGCTTTCTTTTATTCCTCCCAGCCCCATCCCACAGGCATCAAAGATGTTACATGAAATAATGACATTTTTATAATGTTGACTAATAGTCATTAGACAGGAGTTGAGAAATGAATGGCATTGAGGTTTTGAATAATCTGCTGTTAATTTTTAATGTTATAATTTAGAAAATAATTGTAAATCCTGTTTGTGATCGGAGTTAATCATTAAAACTCTTTTTAAGTAATATGTATTGAATCACTACATTATGTCTAAGGCAGTTCTAAATACATACTTCTAAAATACTTGCTCTCTAAATTTTCCCTTCAAAAACATACAACCATAGCTTGTCAAGTTACTAGCAAGTGAATGTGAATAGTTTAGTTTAAAAATATTGAATCGTCTTTGTAATACTTGACTGGTTTTTTTTAAAGACTATTATTATATTATCTTTTTAAAATAAAACACTTATATAAAATAGTACTCTTTTTCTTTCTGTGCATTGTATACAAAGTGTTCCACTACCAATAGGTCACTTTGACTTTAGGAAACAGTATTGATAATATTTTCTCTTCACTCAGAAAATGTTTACACTAAGTATCATATTATAGTGTTGGATTATTTTTCTAAAATGAAGCTTTTACAGATTTTATAGGCTTCCAGTCATAATCCAATATGACAGAATAAACATGAGGCCAAGGGTCTGTAACAAAATATGAAAAGCTATGATGTTTGAACCTAAAAAAGACAAATGTAGTATGTAGACTTCAAAATGTATAAGAAATCTGGAAGAATCAGTATAATAATTTGTTTAAGGCAAAGTGCTTAGAAGAGAGGAGACAGTAAAACTACAAAAAAAGTCAAATACTCTTTTATTGAAGGAACTTTAGTATGCTAGAGGTAACATTTTAAAAAAAATTTTAACATTTATTTATTTTTGAGACAGAGAGAGAGAGAGAGAGCATGAACAGGGGAGGGTCAGAGAAAAGAGGGAGACACAGAATCTGAAACAGGCTCCAGGCTCTGAGCTGTCAGCACAGAGCCCGACGCAGGGCTCGAACCCACAGACCGTGAGATCATGACCTGAGCCGAAGTTGGACTCTTAACCGACTGAGCCACCCAGGCGCCCCTAGAGGTAACATTTAAAGAGTATTAATAGGCTTTATGCTTTCTTGATGGCATAGGCAATTAGTATGTGATGGAGTCAGTTACCAAGCTTAGTCATGAATTCAAGATAACGCATCTTTAAAATAAATGGGATAGTTCAAGAGCAAATAGTATGTTATCTAGGAAGTTCAGTACCAAAATCAGATATCAAGACCTTACTTCAAAGTAGATCCTTGCTGCCAATTATATAAGGCATATGTTAATCTTGACAGAACAGTCTAGTAAAACTCAGACTCCTTAGTCTGGCATTTAAATGCCTCTGAAATCAAGTACCATTTCCTCTGTTCAACCTCATGTCCCTCTGCGATTCCAGGCCAAACCTCTGTTCTTAACCATATTAAACCCGGATGTGCCTCTGTGCCATGCTCTTGCTCAGCCTTGATTTTTTCTTATTCTCCTAAAAGTCTTCATTCTAAAGACTGAGTTCAAACTTGTATGAACCCATTCTTTCTTATTCAGGGCAACTCCATCTCCCACACTTCCATGTACCACTGGTAGAACACATAAACTTCTTGATTTTATATTTCTTGATAAACACATCATACCTCTCTCAAAACACTGTAATACTCTGAAAGACTGTTAAGAAGTCTTACATTTCTGTGCAGTCCTCCGTGGATTCTAGCAGTACTTTGAACAAAACAGTTGAATTTGTCCACTGATTAAATATTCTTTTTTTTTTTTTTTTTTAGGGAGAGAGAGACAGACAGACAGACAGACAGACAGACATGGAGCATGAGCAGGGGAGGGCAGAGAGAGAGGGAGACACAGAATCTGAAGCAGGCTCCAGGCTCTGAGCTATCAGCACAGAGCCCCATGTGGTGCTTGAACTCACAAACCATGAGATCATGACCTGAGTCGAAGTCAGATGCTCAACCAACTGAACCACCCAGGCACCCCAAATATTCACTTTTAATGAAGGTACCACACTGGATGCTGTTTATATTACAGATAATAAAGGATCACATTACGCCTTTTTCTTTTTCCATCAAATAGAAATTACTGTTTGTAGTCCTTTTCATCTCATGATGGCTTTTGCCAGAAACTTTTCTGGTACCTGCCAGAAACTTTTCTGGTACCTACCAGAAAAAGTAAAAGCAAAACAAAACTAAACTAAATCGTTATAAGTATGTGACAAAAACAACTCTTTAGGAATTTTTTAACAATTAAGTATGTATGAAAGTGCGGTATGTTTCTCGCATTGAAATAAGAGCACTTTTAGATATAGAAAGAAAATTTACTCCATAGAGGTAAAGTCACTTTTTATAAACTAGAAATTTCAGGAAGAACAGAATTCAAACATTTCCAAACAGCTTCACTATCCTCTGGATTTTGTTCAAATGAGATTTGACCAGCAAATCATTCGATTGTCTATATTTGTATTACATTATAACTAGGGTTTACGTCTAAGATTTTTCTAAGTAGGAGAAGTCTGTTTTAATCAGTGGTTCTCAAATTAGAATTGTATCAGATCCAGAGAAATGCTTGTTAAAATGAAGATTCTCAGGCCCAGTCCCCTCTGATACTTTCATTTAGCTAATCTCAAGAAGACCCTGAATTCTTCCGTTTAATAAGCTGGTCTATAATCAGAGCTGTTGAGTCTCTAACCACTGTTAGAATCTCTAATCACTGAGAACTAATACTCTAAAGGACACTTTCTTTTGTTTTGTTTTCTGTAACTTTTTCTGAAATGGCAAGAGTATAGAAGAGAAAGATTAGGGATGGAGAATGAACAAAACTCAGAACATTCTAATCTGAGCTACTCAGTGAATACTGATGGGACTGTCTTCTGTGGTCCATCTTATTAAAAAAGTAATTAAGGACTTGCCCACTGTAACTTTAAGTGAGCATAACAACTGGGAAATGCCCCATCCCAGCAGGCATTAGTGGCAGAGCAGAAACCCTGGATCAGGTCAGTTATCCAGGAATCCTAATGAACAACAACAACAACAACAAAACGAGCATTTTAGAAAAATACCAATCTCTCATAGCTACCTGCACAATTGTCTTCATGATCTGATAGATACTACCAAAAACCCAGGTCCTGATAGGAGTCAGCACTGAGGATGAACTTTTCTGAATATGTGGATCGCTTTTGTTTATCACCATCACAAAACTAACTCCAAGATAACTCTTAGGATTCCTTAAGAGAGTGATATGACTTCATTGGCAAATATCATCAAGCAAATAAGTTATCACAGCAGTGTCATAACTATGGGATAATGTGCATATGTGCATAATTGTCAGAGAGCTAGGAAAACTTTAGAGCATATGAATTGTTTTATTATTTACGATCTTGAATTATAACTGCCACGGGAGATATCATAGACATCACTGACATTTTTTTAAAAATATGTATGTATATCAAAGGAACTAGAGACAACATAAAGGGGCTATCATTTTCAAACTTGACCTACCAGCTTAAAATTGATGTAGGTAGTTGAATGCTTGCCTCATTTAAACAAACATGAGAACCAGCATTTCCACATCACATTTCTATTTTGACCGATATGGTAGAGAAAGTTTGAAGATTTGAATTGCCACCCAAAAAAAAGTTTCTAAGAAGTGTTTGAAAGCCTCTCTGATTAAGTGCCATTTGATTGAACTAAAACTCTCCTCAGAATAAGCATGAACGTTGATTAATAATTCATACTGAAAGTTTTAGCAATGAAATCTGTTGATGTCCGTAACTTATTTGAAATGTCTCCGAAGAAATGGACTGATAGATTGACAAATGGACAGATTGGTGATAAAGTTGTGATAAAGCAAATAGAGCAAAAGGTTAAGATTTGTAGAATTGGAATGACAGGTATACATATAGTGGTTACTACACTATCCTTCCAACCCTTCTGCATGCGTGAATATTTGCATAATGAATTGTTGTCGGGAAAAGCATTTATCAGTAGAGAAGGGGAACGATCCTTTTTTTCTGGTTGGAAAGGCAGTCAACCTGCAGACTTGAACACAGGATTTATAGTCAGACAGACCAAGAGTAGAATACCTATTTTTACACATAGTGGCTATGTGACCCTGGCCATGTTAAGTGAAACACTAAGGTCTCATTTTTATCATCTGTAACAAGAGTATAATGTATGTACCACCTATTGTATGTGTAGGAATTAAATATAATATGAAATGTCTGACACCAGTAAACAAAGAGCACAAGTTATTGTTTTTTCAAATTGTTACTAGTTTTTATGTCTACTATTAACTGAATAACAAAATAAAAATAATTTATATATCCTAATTTCCCTTAAAAATATTTCTAAATTCAAAAGATTAATTTTAGCAGGGGAATTATGACTTTAATGTTATATCAAGAAATGTAAAGTTCTTGCTAAGTAAATAATTTAGTTTCTATAATCTCCAAATTCAGAATAATCCTGTAAGATTAAGGAAAATTAATTGACACAAATTCCATGGTATGTGATGTATTTCAAGATTAATTTTAACAAACTTAAATTTAACTGTAGTTTACTGACAAGAAGGAAGGAGATATTTAGTATAAAGTTCTAGCCAACATGTTTGCAGCAAAACCATTCATTCGGGGGTGGGGGTGGGGGTGGGAATTAGCCCTGTGTTAGCTGCCGGGGAGGGAAGATGGAGCTTAATACAAGGCCCCCATCCACAAAAGAATTTCATTGTGGTTAGGAAGAAATATCTAGCCCTTGGGAAAAAGAACAATGCATGAGTTAAAAATATAAGGCATGTAACAAAGAACTATATGATTAAGAACTGAATGAATAATATAAATAATATGTGCTGAGAATTCAGAAAAGGGAAAAAATCATAATAGCTTTGAAGTAAAAATTTTGGGGATTATGGGCCTATTTAAACCCTTTGGAACATGAAGGAAACTTCTTGAGAACATGTGGTTTTGATGGGAGACTAAATGCAATTGAATAGATAGTATTGTTCAGGCAGGTCTTTCCTAGGGAATTATGGACAGGAGGGACAAACAAGAATAGAGTATTCAACAACAATCACAAGATGAGTAGCTGAATACTATACACTTCCTTCATTTCAAGAGGTATTTAGAGTCTAGTTCATGTAAAGAATTGGGATAGTTGCTGATGGCTAATATGAGTGAGATTTGGCCGTAACTCCAAGGAGTTTGTAAGTGACAATAAGTAGAACTGTTAAATGCCAAGTGTATTCCAGGCTGGTTGGAGTCTATAAGAAGAGCTAAGAAAAAAAATCCGTGATATACAAAGTATAAAATAGCAAACACCATAAATGAAAGACGAAATGCTAGGCAAACTCAGAGAAGAGTTTTCTTGCAGTTGACATAAGGGAGATACTCATGCAGGAGGTAATAGTGAGTTGCTCTTTGAAGAGGAATGAGTAGAATGTGGACAGAGATGCAGTGAAAGAGTAAGGAGAAGAATAGTAGTGAACTAAGTCACAGAAGTAGAGCATATACATGAAATAGAGTATATGGTTCTTTCTGGAAATCATATAGAGAGAAAGGTGGTACAAAGGGAGGGAGGCCACCAAGGCCTTGAATAACAAGCTAAGTTTTGAACTTTATTCTGTTGGCAATAGAGAGCTATTAAAGGATTATGAGCTGAGGAATGAAATGTTCAGAACTTGTTTGTTTTTCCCCTGGTGGCTTGTATAGGATGAATTGGAAGAAGAAAACTCTAGGTGCAAAATGACCATAAGGCAATGAGAGCCTGAGGCTAGGGACATAGAAAGAGCTGTCTCCAAGGATAAAAGGACATAATCTTGCAACCAGTTCAACTTCAGGAGCACGGGGACAGGAGACGTGTACCAAAGTGCGGTGTGGTGGGAGATTCACATTGTTAGAATTTCCTAAAAATTTAGTGATAATAAAAACTCTACCTGTTTTTAGTCAGTATTATTGTTGTTCTGAATTCTCTTCTGACAATGCCCCCTTTATTGCCTGCACCCAGGGCACATTCCCCCACCACTTTCCACCTCTGTATACCGCTGCATGAGATGGAAGCAATTAAAGATCTCAGCTTAACACCTGGAATTCTGAGGATTCTTTCAATAGAAATAGAAATTAGGAAGATAAAAGATTAGATTCGAGAATGAGTGTAATTTTGTACATGTTAAATATGAGTTACTGGTGGAATGGCCAAATAATAATATCAACCCTGGAGATGTCAGCACGGATGTAGCTCAGCTGAAAAGTTAGGGTAGAGATCTAGGTTGGGAAGTCATCTGCTGAAGGGTGGCAACTGAGGCTATTGGAATTCCTAAGCTTTGAGGACTATGACATGTAAAATTAAGTATCTACAATATCACCTACATATTTGGTCTCTAAGGCATGTGGATCTTAAGGCAAATAATACACAGAATACATACAATCAAGGGTGTCTGCCAGAAATCTCCATCTTGACTTATCTTTCACTAAGCTCCCTCCTGCCAATATTATAGTTAAGATTATTGATGTTTGAGGGGTGCCTGGGTGGCTCAGTCAGTTAAGCATCTGACTTCGGCTCATGTCATGATCTCACTGTTCCTGAGTTCAAGCCTCACGTCGGGCTCCGTAGCTGGGAGCCTGAAGCCTGCTTCAGCTTCTGTGTCTCCCTCTCTCTCTGCCCCTTCACCACTCGTGCTCTCTCTCTCTCTCTCTCTCTCAAAAATAAATAAATATTTTTTTAAAAGATTATTGATGTTTGAGAGCTAAGTTTAAGAAGAATTTTAATGATGTATTATAATGATGTCATTTCTCTCCAATCTGAAAATAGATTCAACGCATTCCCAGTAAAAATCCTAGAGATATTTTTTTAATGGTAAGTGATAGACTTATTCTAAAATATTTGTGGAAATCAAAAGGCAAAGAATATCCCAAGAATAAAACTGTATGCTACCAGATATTAAGATCTTTTATAATGCTGTAATAACTAAGACACTTGGAACTGGTGCAAGAATAGACAAAGAGACCAATGGATAGTGTAGTATGATACATGACAAAGGTGACATTGCATTGGAGTAGAACGAGAATGGTCTTTTCAATAAATCATGGTGGATCAATTGGGTATCCATGTAAGAAAAAAATTATTGGGACTCCCGTCTCACAAAAATCAAAATCAAATGGGCTGTAGATCTACAATGTGAAAATAAAACAGTTTTTTAAAGGAAAACAGAATACCTTCATGACTTGGGAGTATTTAATGATTTCTTAAACATTTTCTATCAAATAGAAAATGTGGCATAGAAAATGTGGCATATTAAACTATATTAAGAACGTTTTTCCACCAAACGATACTGTTAAGAGAGTGAAAATGTAATGCATGTGATGGGAGAAGGTATTTACTACAAAAATATCTCTAAAAAAAGATTCATTCTTCATAATTTATAAAGAATTCTTCCAAATTAATAAGAAAGGATGCAGTCAACTCAGTAAGCAAAACACCTGAACAGGCACTTCATAAGAGGCTATCCAAATGGCCAATAAACACATCTAAAGGTGCTCAACTTCATTAGTCATTGGGTAAATGCAAATTAAAACCACAGTGCAACACAATTATGTATCCACATGAATGGCTAAAATTAAACACAGGCATCATCAAATCTTGGCTAAGATATGAAAACAACCATACCTCTCATACATTGCTTTGGGAATGTAAATTGGTACAACAGTTATTGAAAAATGGGTCATTGGGGCGCCTGGGTGGCGCAGTCGGTTAAGCGTCCGACTTCAGCCAGGTCACGATCTCGCGGTCTGTGAGTTCGAGCCCCGCGTCAGGCTCTGGGCTGATGGCTCGGAGCCTGGAGCCTGTTTCCGATTCTGTGTCTCCCTCTCTCTCTGCCCCAACCCCCGTTCATGCTGTGTCTCTCTCTGTCCCAAAAAAAAAAAAAAAAAAAAAAAAAGTTGAAAAAAAAAAATTTTAAAAAAAAGAAAAATGGGTCATTGATTTTAAACATATAAACATATACAGACCCTATGACCAAGAAATTCTCCTCTCAGATACAAATCCAACAAAAAAAGTGTTCATTAAAAAAATGTTTATGAACAAGGGGCTCCTGGTGGCTCAGTTGGTTAAGCAGCTGACTTTTTTAGTTCAGGTCATGATCTCATTTCATGACCTAGAGCCCTACACTGTCAACAGGGAGCCGCTTGGGAATCTCTTTCTCTCCCTCTATCTCTGCTTCTCTCTCTCTCTCTCACTCTCTCTCTCCCTCTCTCTCTCTCAAAACTATATAAACTTTAAAAAAGTGTACAAGATTTTTTCATGGCAGTACTATTCATGATAGCCAAATGTCTATCAAGATTAAAATAGATAATCTTGACTTCTTTGTCATATATTGACCATATATGCATGAGTTTATTTCTGGGCTCTCTATTCTATTCCATTGATCTATATGTATGTTTTTATGCCACTGCCATACTGTTTTGATTACTATAGCTTTAAAATATAGTTTGAAGTCAGGAAGTGTGGTGCCTCAAGCTTTGTTCTTTATCAAGATTGCTTTCACTGTTTAAGGTCTTTTGTGGTTCCATATGAATTTAAGGACTTTTTTTCCTATTTCTGTGAGAAGTACCATTGGAATTTTGATAAGGATTGCATTCCATCTATAGATTGCTTTGGGTAGTATGGGCAATTTAACAATATTAATTCTTCTAATCTGTAAACATGGAATATTTTTCCATTTACTTGTGTCATCTTCAATATCAATATCTTAGTTTTCAGTGTGCAGGTCATTCTCCTCCTTGACTAAATTTATTCCTAGGTATTCTGTCAGATGCAATTATAAATTGATTGTTAAAGAGTAGTCTTTTCAACAAATGATATTGGGAAACCTGAACAGCCACATGCAAAAGAATGGAGCAGGACTCCTATCTTACACCGTAACAAAAGTCAATTCAAAGAGCCTATGGAATGGGAGAAAATGTTGGTAAATCATATATCTGATAAGTAGGGTTTTATATATAATTAATATCTATACAAAACTTAATATATATAAGGAACTCACACAGCTCCACAGCAAAATAACCTTCCTTCCTCCCCCCTCAAAAAACCTATCTGATTAAAAATTGGAAAGAGGAACTGAATAAACATTTTTCCAAAGAAGACTTATAAATGCCTAACACGTACATGATGTTCAACATCACTAGTCATCAGGGAGTGCAAATCAAAACTACACTGAGGTATCATCTCACGCCTGTTTAATGACAGAATGGCTGTCATCAAAGAGATAAAAGAGGTATCGTCAAGGATGTGGAGAAAAGGAAATCCTCATGTACTGTTGGTAAAAATGCAAACTGGGGCATCCACTTTGGAAAACACTATGGAGATTTCCCAAAAAAACTAAAAATAGAACTACCATATTATCCAATAATCCCAATTCTGGATCCAAAGGAAAAGAAAGCATTAACTTTTGAGATATGCACAACATATTACCCCCCTGCCCTCGTCCAGTGCGGCATTCCTTATGATGGCCAAGATGCAGAAATAATCTAAATGTCCTTCAGTGAACGAATCTATAAAGATGTGAGATATGTATAAAATGGAGTATTTTTCAGCCATGAGAAAGAAGGAAATCTTGCCATTTGAGAGAACATGGATGAACCCTGAGGGCATTATGGTAATTCAGAAAGAGAAAGACGAATACTCCATGGTATCAATTACATGTGGAATCAAAAAACTAAAATTTAAATTAAATTAAATTAAATTTAAAGCAAACTCATAGAAACGGAGAGTAAAAAAGTGGTTGCCACGAGCTGGGGGGTGAGGGAAATAGGGAGAAGTTGGTGGTAGAATACTAATTTTTGTCTATAAGATGAATAAGTTCTGAGGACCTAATATAAAACATGGTGATTATAGTTGGTAACACTGTATTGTATAATTGAAACTTTCTAAGTGTATAATTGAAACTTCCTAAGTGTTTTGTAGAACTCTCTCATACACACAAAATTTTAGAATAAATTTTGGTATATTCACATAAGGGAATACCAGTGTGAACAAGTCACAACTCGATGCAACCATATGGATGAATCTCAGAAACATAATGTTGACTAAAAGAAGCCAGACACTAAATAAGTATCCCCATATATAAATTTCAGTAACAGGCAAAACTAATCTGTGATAGTACAAATCCGCATAATGGTTACCCTTGTGGGGATAGGAGGAAATGGCTAGAAGAGAGAATAAGGCGAGATTCTGAGATGCCGCTAATGTTTTGTTTTGTTTTTTTGTTAACATGTATAATCATCACACAAGTCTGTTGACTTAATGAAAATTAATCATGGTATACATTTAAGAATTTTTGTATGTTTTCTATCTGTATGTTTTTATATGTTTTCTATCTGTATGTTACATTTCAGTAACAGCCCCTTCCCTTAAAAAAAAAAAAGTCTTTTTCCACTGTTCAAATTTAAGTTGGTAGTTATAGTCAGCTGTTAGCTGACTCTTTATCCACAACATTTTTTTTATTCTGTTGCCTTTCTGCCCTAAATGACAATTGCATGGATCCACAGATATATTTAGATAACTTAAGATATGTGTGTCAAATGATGATTCATGACCCCAAGAAAGGGCTAAAAAAAGAGTTAATATCACTTTGGTTCTAAAAATGGAAGGGCTGCAAATGTCTGAGTTTAAGTGCCCTCATACTGATTTATACACATTGGTGTGTAAGGAAGATATATGCCATAGAACCTGGACATAACATCTAGACTTTATGGTTTATTTAACCATACTTCTTAGAGAATTTCAGTAGGTGCATCAAAGGATGTTTTCAAAGTGCCCATATTAAATTTTGGATCAAAAGAATAAACAGGGAAATTACTACTCCTTTAGGTTCAGTTAACATTATTTTACCCCTAATATATTGTGATTATTTTTCCAGTTCAAATAATAATGGTGAAAAGAAATGTTGATATGTCACAGTTTTCTATTTGTTAATTGTTGAGGTCATCTCACAGCATCTGATTCCACTCACACGGCCAATTATAAAATGACTGTGCCCATCCTATAGAATGACTCTTCAGTGCTTGGAAAAGAGCAAAGGGCTGTGAAGTTGAAATTGGAAGTCTTATTACTGATTCCATGGCCATTCTACAGGCACTTTAGAAATATCATTCTACCTCTCTGATCTTCATATTTTCAGCCTACAAGTTAACAATACCCTTGACAATGAAGTGTTCTTAAATGGTGACTTTTAACATAAGAGTAGCCATAAAAATAAGACTATAACTACATAGAGAGTTCCCAGGATGTTGCTATTGGGGCAAATATTTTTGTGACATGTTAGTTTTATTGTTTTAATGTTTATTTATTTTTGAGAGAGAGAGGGAAATGGAGTGCAAGCAGGGGGAGGTGATGGGGAACTGAGAGAGAGAGACACAGAATCTGTAGCAAGCTACAGGCTCGGAGCTGTCAGCACAGAGCCTGACGTGGGGCTTGAACTCACAAACTGTGAAATCATGACCTGCGCTGAAGTCGGACAGTTAACCAACTGAGCTACCCAAGTGCCCCTGTGACACATAGTTTTCAGTGGACAGGATAATGATGATGAGTTCAGGAGAGTTCTGGCATGTTAATTGATCAAATATATTTGTTAGAGGTAATTTTATTAATCAGTGTACAGGACCTGTCCTTTTAAAAAAAAGATACTACACTTGAGGGTACAAAAATGTTTGGTGATCTGCTTGATATTGTTCAGCACGGATTCATATTTCTCCTAAAAGTAAAAAATAAGAGTAACGGCTTCGTGGAGATGGTAATGCATTGTTAGCCCCTGTCAATACTTAATGAAGAGGATGGAAAATTAGAGTCTCTGGATTCCCATTGCCACTAGGATACTAAACACGCACACGTGCACACACACAGACACAAACACACAGTCACATGGTTAAGCGTGTGTGGATGGCATATAATAAAGAGAAAGATAAATGCGCTTAAAGTTCTACATGAGACTGGTAGAGATATGAAGTCCAGTTGTGATCTAATAAAAAGAGTTCAGATTTAGAGACAGAGGTAGAGTTTCAAGTTCCTTAGGCTTACTAGCTTAATAACCGTGAACATATGATTTCACATCCATTCACCTCAGCAGGCTCATTTTGAAAAATAGGACAATAATTCCTAAATTTGTTCAGATTATTAAATACAATCATAAATGTTAAAATATATATAAATTGTAAAGAACCTACATATGTAAGATATCAAGACAACCTTTGGGTTATCTTTGGGTTTTAACATTCAGATACAAATGTATTTCAGCTCATAGAGCAGTTACTCTAAGTCTTGTAAGTGAATTACAGGTGGGAAGCAGGAATTCCTCAGCTCAGGTGATAATGACAGAGAAGTATACAGTGATTTAGAGTCAGAACTGTGTTGAAGAGCTAGTTTTGTCATTTATTTGCTTTGTGAGCTCAACCAAGAGATTAACCTCTCTGAACCTTCGTTTCCTTTTCTGTAAAGTCAATGGTTTGGAACTTTAGGCAATGGTTGTGGAACTTCTGAGACTATATAAACACATAGCACCTATTAGCTACCAGGATTGTTAAGCATTTTATTTGTGCCAGGTGTAGTTTGAAATGTTGGGGATACAAATAGTGAAAGACTTGAGCCCTTCCCTCAAACCCATAGACCACTGTGGAGGAAATATCATATAAAGAGATAACGTCAACACAGCACGCTGAGTCCTCTGATAAAGGTATGCCCAAGGTGCATGGAGCAGTAGACTCAGACAAGACTTCTTACAGGAGACGGCCCTACACTCAGGATTGTCAAACAAGTAAGATATATGTCAGTTGCAAGATGGGCTCTGTGTTAGTTTCCTAGGACTACCATGACAAATTACCACAAACTAGGTGACTTCAAACAACAGAAATGTATTCTAACAGCTCTGGAATCCAGAAGAATTTATTCCTTCTGGGGTTTCTGAAAGAGAAAATTTTTAATTCCTTTTTTCTAGCTCCTGGTGGTTGCCAGGAATGTTTGTTGTTCTTTGACATCACCCTGTTTCTGCCTTGGTCTTCACATGGCCTTCTTACAATGATACCAGTCACTGGATTTGATAAGGACCACATCTTAACCCAGTGTATCTCCTCTTAACTAATTATATCTGTAAAGACCCTCTTTCCAAGCTAAAGTCACATTCTGAGGTTTTGGGGGGACACTGTTCAACCCAGGGCAATTACTCTGTGGTTCCCCCCAAATTCATAAAATCCTATGTGAAATATACATTCAACCCATGTCAACATCCCCAAAAGTTTTAACTCATTCCAGCATTAACTTTAAATCCAAGTTCTTATCTAAATATCAACCTGAAAAGGTTCAGAAATCAGCATGTATATCAGATATAGGTGGGTATGATCCATCTTAAGGCAAAATTCCTCTCTACTTGTGGATTTGTGAAATCAGAAAACAAATTATCTAATTGCAGAATACAGTGGGGGGTGGGGGGCAGGCATAGATATGTAGTCGCATTCTGAAAGGAAGAAAATGGAAGAAATAAATGGAGCATTAGTCCAAAAACATCTGAAATCCAGCAAACCAAGTTCTACTAGATTTCAAGGCCTGAGGATAATATTCATTGGCTCACTGCTCTATCTTTGGGACCCATGGTCACCCCTTCTGGCATCTGCATCTATGGGCTCTGCCCTCAGAGTCATTCTTCATTTCTTCCCATCTCCATACTTTTCAGTCTAAGCTGGCAGTGTTTCTGTTAGTAAAAGTTTCTCAAAGATCTTGTTAGTTTCCTGTGCAATACAGGAAGTTCACCCCATCACATGGGAGGGCCTCCACACATCTTTCCGAGATAGCCCCATCAATCCCGTCTCTGCTGGCTTCTGCCAAGATTGGTTGATTGGATCCATGAATCAGACATCTAATTTCAACAAAATGTGGTCCAGCTACAACATTTGTGCTCTCTACAGAGCATGCTTTCTCAGCTTTTGCTATCCAGATAGGCTGAGAATTTTCCAAATCATTAAGTTCTGGTTCCTTTTTGTTTATCACAGTTTGTGCCCTAATTTATCTCTTTCTTCTCCCATTTTACTATATGCAGCAAGAAGGAAACAGGCATACCTTCCACGCTTTGCCTTTCTTCCAGTTTCCAACAACATATTCCTTATTTCCATCTGAGACCTCACATTCAGTATTCAGATTTCTAGCAACATTCTGTTAATGGCAATATATGTTATGCTCTAAGATAATAGAAGCCTCCTCTAAAGCTCCCCTCACTTCTTTCTTAGCTCTCATGAGAATCACACTTAGTATCTGTATTTCTACCAACAGTCTTTTCAAGGAAATCTGGTCTCTTTATATCAAGTGCCCCCAATTTTTTCCAGCTTCTACCCATTACACAATACCAAAATCACTTGCAGATTTTTAGATGTGTGTTATATAGAAGCACCTCCCTTCCTGGTGCCAAAATCTGTATCAGTTTCCTAGGGCTGCCATACAAATTACCATAGACTGGATGGCTAAAGACAAAAGAAATGTAATCTTTATTTATCATAATTCTGGAGGCCAGAAGTCCAAAATAAAAGTGCCAGCAGAACCAGGCTCCCTCTTAAAGCTCTAGAGAAGAATCCTTTCTTGCTTATCTCCTAGCTTCTGGTGGCTTCCAACAATCTTCTCCATTTCATCACATGAACTTCTTTCTTCCCTGTGTGTCTTCGTATGGCTTTTAACAACACCATTCATTGGTTTTAGATCTCACCCTAATCCAATATGAACTCATTTTCACTAACTGCATCTGCGAAGACCCTCTTTCCAAATAAGGTCACATCCTGAGGTTCTTGGTGGACGTGAACTTTGGAGGGACACCATTCAACTCATTACAGGCTCTTAATAGATCCCGATTCTCCTCTCTTTTGGTTGGCCATGCTAATACTAAGTTGCTATGGTGGCAGTTTATTCATCTGACCTACTGTCTGCATTCTAATCCCCTGTTTCTTTTCACACTGTGTTTCTTAAATGTTAAACCTTTAAACTGACAGATGAACTGCTGGGAATGTCTTGAGAAATCTGAACACTATGTTTATCTGGAGATGGGAATTTTGCTAAGGCGAGGTCAGAAACAGTGAAACATTCTTTTTAATTCACTGGATTAATATGTCTCCTACTCATTGTGGTTAAATAATAATCTTTGTTTTTGTTCATGGTTAGTTACTTGTTCAAGTTGAAAATATCAAGCGTTCTTTAACTGAGTCTATGAGTTGATATTTAATACATGGTCTGCCATGGTTACCCAGCCTGGGATTTGTTACTTTAACATATCAATCAATGGCAAAGTCAATGTGTAAGTTGCTAGTGATTTTGAAAGTGTCTTTGTATTCAATAGTCTTGTACCTTGTTTGTAACTGAAGGTCATTCTTTAAGAAAAGAATGATATCTAAGACTATAAATTCATGGTACTTTCTAAGCTCTTGAGAGTGGAGATTTACAGCATCAATATATAGTGAGCTTTACCCATTCAGGCTACTAAGACTGATGCTCATAGCTTTAATTGTTTTCACGTGATGCGGCTAATTCCAAGAATGTTATTCTTCACTTATTTGGCTCTTAGAAAATATATGTCTATTGTATCATTTGAAACCTATTTAACAATATCCTTCTTTTTGTTTTAGGGACGCCCCCACTTTCTCTAATACCCTTGTTAGATTTTACTTGTCTTACCTTCAAAGCAATCCGTGTACTACATGGATTTATTATTATTATATTTAGAAATTGTCTCATACTAGTTATAAACTAGAGTGTTGTTTCTTGAAGTTCTTGATGAAAATGTGCTCTGGCACATTTAGGTATTGGTTCATTTAGGTATTGTTGTAGGCTAAAACCATTCCCCTACCCACCACTTCCAAATATTTGCATCCTACTCCCAGAAACCTGTGAATCTTATTTGGGAAACGAGCCTTTCACAAGTGATTAGGTTCAGGATCTAGGGATGAGAGAGTATCCTGGGTTATCTTTGTGGACCCTGAATGTGATCACATGTCTGAATGGAAAATGGAGAAGGAGATTTGACAGCAGAAGAGGAAAAGGCAACGTGACCACCAAGGCATAAATTGGAGAAAAACAGACACAAGGCAAGGGATGCCAGAAGCTGGAAGAGGGAAGGGGCATATTCTCCCCTAAAGCCCCTAGTCTTGCCAACACCTTGATTTCAGCTCAGGGAAACTGAGTTTGGACTTCTGGTCTCCAGAACTCTGAGAGAATAAATTTCTGTTGTTTTAAATCATCAAATTTGGGTTGCTTGTTATAGCTACCTCAGAAAACAAATACAGGCATATAACATTTTCCCTTGGAAGATATGACAAACACCATACCCCATCAAAAGCAGGATTACTTACTAGATTTATATATAGTAATCATGTTTCTCCGTAGATCTATGGAGTAAGCACATCCTTTGAGTTGATACTGTGTGTTGAGTAGCGTGTCTTTCCTTTGACCTTAGGTGTGATACCTGATCTGGCAGTCAAAATGAACTCTGAACTTACATATAGAATTGTTCCTTAAATTGGGAGACCATTTCAGTGATGTCTTTCTTTTTTTTTTTTTTACATTTTTTTAATGTTTATCTATTTTTGAGAGAGAGAGAAACAGAGTGCAAGCTGAGAAGGGCCAGAGAGAGAGGGAGACACAGAATCTGAAGCAGGCTCCAGGCTCTGAGCTGTCAGCACAGAGCCCGACGTGGGGCTTGAACTCACGAACTGTGAGATCATGACCTGAGCCGAAGTCAGACGCTTAACCGACTGAGCCACCCAGGCGCCCCAAAAAAACATTTTAAAAAGCGGCACATCTTTCCCTATGTGAATAGTATATTTCAGATTTCCTTGTTCTGTAAACCTTCATATTCCTTTAAAAAGCCTCAAGTTCTGTTCAGTTTTTATTTCACATTATAAACTACAAATTAAACCAAAGCTTCCTTCCTTCATGGGTGCAAAATTGAGTACAACTAATCATTCTCTCAAATGGCTAATTATATTTCTAGTTGCCTACTTGAAGGTCTAATTAGCCAATTGCACATGCTGATGTGGGGGCAAGGAGATAATTGGCATTCTCAAGCAGGTAATTAGAAAAGCAATCAGTAGTGCCCACAACTAATTACAAGAATGAAAATTGTACCCACCAAGATGGTACCAGTGTCTACTGGGCAGAAAACCAGTCTCTGGAAAGTGATAGGAGACTTAATGCATCTGGCAGTATCTTAATGAGAGACAGTAAAACAAACAGGAACTATCTATAAGCCACCTTTTCCAAGGGACTGCCAGAACCTTTGTACCTCTGGCAAAGGGCTGCCTTTGGGGCAGTTTTCCTATTACCAATAATAACTTGTCAAAAAACAAACAAACAAACAAACAAAAAACGTGCGCCTGAACTTATATGTATCAGGCGTGCTATGACCTTCAAAGGTCTTTCATTTCTAGAACTAATATATTGTGAACGCAATCTGGAATAGTGAGTTTTGATCATGTGTTATCAGCATCTGCTTTTCACATGTTGTAACATAAAGGGTTCTGTGAGGAACATCATTTTGGTTTTGGTTGTTCTTCAACTGCACCTGACCAGCTCTTCACTTAACAGAGAACTTCGGTCACATGTTATGGCAAATCCACCTTGAGCAGAAAGCTTCCTGTAGTTAGCAGGTTTTGTTGTTGAAATCCCTGTGGGTTTTATGCCCCATTGAGCTTCTGATTGCACTCTTTGTTCTTTGTTACCCAATTGTAAACAACCGATTCCACGGTAATTTGTGCCCCAGCACAAATTATAGTGGAGAAGCTGGTGATACCACCATCAGGAGCTCCTCCCACAGCACCTGGTACTACTTACTGCTAAAAGGCCTTGGCAATGGGGGTTGTGCACAGATAGCTGCCTGAAAGAGCCGAGGAGCCTAAAGTCGGCATTTCCAAAAATAAGGCGTGTGCCCCAAGAATTAATGGTTTAACTTGGAAAAATGCCTTTGTCTTTTTTTTTTTTTCCTATTTTTAAATTTCTTTGCCCTACCCTCTATTTTCCCATCATTCCTCTTGCCGGTCCCAGCCTTCTACTTCCCTGCCTTGTGAACCAGGGCAAAATGTCTAGGACGGTGGAAGAAAATTTACCTTGAAGTAAAAGTCAAAACAAATGCAAATCCGCTATTACAGTTGAACAATTTAAACACTGCAACACAATTGAGGATTAAAATCTGGAAAAGAATATCCAAAATAAATACATAACCAAGAGGTTATTTTTTAAATTAGCAATGACTGAAGGATAATACAGAAGGATTAAAGGCATTAATTACACAACAGATAAAGAATAAGCAGACCTTGCTTAAAATGTGGTGTAAAACAGTCTTGTTAGCTATCTGGTCTTAAACAGTGGCAAAACAATAGCTCAGTTAAAGGTATATTCAACCAGAGGTACGTTATTCAAACTGGGGTAAGGGTGGAAAGAGGGAGCTCGGGAGAACGAGATACTATGACTCATTTAGCTGTAAAAACTTGTAACTTGACTTTTTTTTTAAAACTGAATATGTTGGTGTCAGAGAGACCTAATCTGGATGTGTATTTAGAAATTTTGTGCTTAAGGTAATATTTCATTTACTTTTCTAGCTGTATTCTCTTTCCCCTATCTTCTCCTACTTTATTTTAATAAGCTTAAAATGAGGAGAAAATTAAAAGACACCTATTTTCTTTACGCTATTTCTCACCTGTATATATTTCATGCTTCATGTAGAAACTTCATTAGTATTAAAGGAAGGAGTGTTGGGGGTTTTCAGCTGGACACATTTTCTCTTACTCTGGCCATGCCCCAAGGGAACACGTTTCTGTGTGATTTACATGAAGCTACCCTAAGGAGTCAAAGACATCAGTGAAGTCTAAGAATCTGTCAGTTGATTACTAGCAACCATGGTAATTTTAGGGAAAATATGTTGTGACATGTTCCTGTCTCAGGCCCTTTTAACTTCCTGTCGCCTCTTCCTGGAGATCCTTCGCCATCCGCAGAGATCCACATAATGGACTCCTTCATCGGCTTCAGGCTTTGCACAAATGTCACCTTTTCAGTGAGACCTTGCCAAGTCTGCCTACCTAAAATTGTATTTTCCCGTTCCTTATGCCCACACACTCCTCATCACCTCCCCTCCCTGCTTTGTTTTTCTCTATAATATAACACTCATCGTCTTCCGTGTGCTTTTTCTCGTTTCCTTTGTGAAGGATGTCATTCGTACGAGAGAGTGTATAAAACACATGTAAGTTTAGAGAAGACACCTGGATAAACAAACCACCACCCAGGTGAGAGATGAGAAGCTCCCTGTGTTCTCCCTGGAGGTAGCCACTATCCCGACTTTTTTGATAACCTTCCCTTACATTTTTTTTCCACAATAATTTCCACTATTTATTGAGTGCTTATTATGAGTAAGTTAGGGGTTTTACAATTTTCATCTTCTATTTCACTGCAGGATGGGGCATTTTTTTAACTTTATTTATTTATTTATTTATTTATTTTTTGATTTACATCCAAATTAGTTAGCATATAGTGCAACAATAATTTCATTTCTTTATTATTATATCTATGTATGCATTAGTCCTAATAATACATAATTTACTTATTTATTATAGTTAAAACAATAGATTAAGATCCCTGGCATTCTTTGTACAAATGGATTTCTAGACCTATTCTGAAGCACCCTCAGATCCATTCTTAGCCCAACCAACCTGCCTCTTTCTTCACCAGCTTTCTTCGCTTCATCTACCTCACCCCAACCTTCCACCCCCTCCCAGATTTTCTTCCCTGCCTTAGCAGTCATTTCAGCCTCTGATATTTTACCCTTGCTAGATTTTCAGATTCTTTCCTAACTCCCTTAACAGGACAATATTCCCTTTTGACTTAGGTCAGAATCAACTGACCAAAGTAATGTAATTTTACTGAAAGTAACTCACCCCTCGGATTTCAAATGCCAGATACTGGACACATGACATGTAATTTCTTTCATTTCTTTCATGCCTGAAACAAACTTAAACAGTTATAGAGTTTGATATTTGTTACCCATTCCAAGGCTTATCCTGATAGCCAAGTTCTCTTTGTTCTCTGGCCCAGTCCTCAGAGTGATTTTGCTTTGCTTTGGCTTATCACATGTACAAGCCATAATTTCCATTTCGATTTACCCCAAAGATTCTAGCAGGCATACTGCTTCACAGATGATCTCATTTTGTTTTGATAATGTGCCCAATCATTTCGTATACAATCAAAATGTGTAATCAGAGGTGATGGGAATGAAACTTTATCACCATTGGGACCTCTGCCTGTTTACAAGCGTCCTTGGTCTTCATCTGCTTAAGTTAGCCATTATTCTCTTCACAGAGTTTTCAGCTGAACAATGTCCACCTTTCTTTTGTATACTGTAGAGTCTAGAGAACAGTTCTCACTTTCTTTTAATGTTGTTAGAATTAGATGGATCACTCATCTGTAATCTGAGTTCTACAATAGCAGCAATCACTGTGTCACTGGCCCCTGAAATGAATTCTTAAATTCAGCAATCACTACACTATCAACATAAATTACATGTAGCATCTAAATCTTCATATTGCCGTTTTACCTATCCAGAGCAGCATATGGTAAGTGTAACAGTATACATCTGAATTTACTTCCTTGAGGCATTTATCAGTGTTCTGCCTTCTCTCTCCATTGGATGCATATTCCTGGAAACAAAAGTTGTGGAGCGATAGATTATCTGTACAAAGTCCAGGAGCTTCTTTGGTAAAGGAGAAATATTGAAAGTTCTATAAGAAAAAAAATGTAATGTTTTGGTTTAGTTTTCTTCTTTATTAGCTTGAGTATTTTTGCATTTCTTTCTTCATTCAAAACACAGATTTTTAAGGGATGGTTGAGATTATTATAACCTCTGCTTAATAAACTGAAGTTTAAACAGGCTGAAACATACACACACAGAACTTTACTTCAAATAATACAATCGAAGTGTCTTTTTTCAGTTTGAGAAATTTCTAAGGATAGTATCTATTTTCTGTATCAGATTAATCCAGATCTTTGAGAGACATATTACTGACAACCATTTATAAATAAGTAGTTTTTGTAAGAATGCAATTTTATAAATGATTGTATCTATATAAGTACTAAAATTTTAAGGAGCTACTTTAAAGTGGAGGCTGAAACATTTTTTCACCATTACCACAACATAATGATTTGACCTTTTTCAAGGGTTCTACACTGAATTGTTCATGAAAGGAAGGTGTTGGTGAGTCTTCAATGAAAATTAAACATAGTTTATAAAACAACTAATTGTATGGTTATGAATATCCTGTGTTTCACTACTTTTCTGTCATAAGGTTGTCAGAGGAAATACCTTCTTTAAAAAAAATTTTTTTAACGTTTATTTTTTTTTGAGACAGAGAGAGACAGAGCATGAACGGGGGAGGGTCAGAGAGAGGGAGATACAGAATCGGAAACAGGCTCCAGGCTCCGAGCTGTCAGCACAGAGCCCGACGCGGGGCTCGAACTCACGGACCGCGAGATCGTGACCTGAGCCGAAGTCGGCCGCTTAACCGACCGAGCCACCCAGGCGCCCCGGAAATACCTTCTTTTATATGTGTGTCTCTAGTTGTATCGTATAATAAAGTTATTCTGCATTTGATGAATTTTTTTATAGCATCATCATAGAAATTGATGGTATGTTGCCAATTTGGCAAAGGTTGTAAGTTCAAGATACTGATTTATTTGTGTCTATGTTAAAGTGACCTCAACGCTTTTCAAAGCGTATTGATGCAATAGTAGCTCATTATCTGTGTTTCTGTTAGACCACAATAAAGATAATACTACTACCATGGATTTTGTAAAACAACTTTGGAGAAGCTAAAAGCTTAATTAATTTATTTTTAATGTTATTTTTGTTTTAATTTGAGAGAGAGAGAGAGAGAAAGAGAGGGAGACAGAGTGTGAGTGGAGGAGGGACAGAGAGAGAGGACACACAGAATCAGAAGCAGGTTCCAGGCTCTGAGCTGTCAGATGTGGGGCTTGAACCGGAAACCGTGAGATCATGACCTGAGCCGAAGTCAGACGCTCAACCGACTAAGCCACCCAGGTGCCCCCAAAACTTAATTTATATTAGTATAAGATGCTTGAGGACCACTTTTTTAAAAAGTAAATATCGAAAATAGCAAATGGGAAATAACTGTAAAGATGCCAATCATTAACAGATGTATTGAATTGCTGGCAATTCATTCATCAAATATTGATTGATTACCTACTATGTACCACTATATTCTGCACAAGTAGAAAGTGAAATAAGTTTTATTTGTGTATCTTTATTTCAAGTTTTTAATTGAAATTCTAGTTAGGTAACATAGCATAATATTGGTCTCACAAGTAGAATTTAGTGATTTACCACTTACATTGCAACACCCAGTGCTCATCACAAGTACCCTTCTAAATTTTAAAAATAAAATGGTAATGGTGGAGATGAGGAATGACTGCTAATGGGCATGGGATTTGGAGAGACACGGTAAAAATGTCCTAAAATTAGACAGTAATGATGGTTGCACAACTTTGAATATACTAAAAACCACTGAACTGTGCACTGGCACTTTGAAAGAGTGGGTTTTATGGTATGTGAATTGTATCTCAGTAAAGGTAATTAGAAAAAAAAAGCCCTATTGATGGAAGACAAGAAAAAAATCATAATGACATTGGTTATAATACTGGCTTAGAGCCAATGTTGACCAACTAGGCAAGTATGTACAAATAGTTTATGTTGCTAGTCCTGAAGAAGGCAGGGCACTTGAATTTGGGATTAGAGTTTGCTCTATTCCGGATGTGCAAGAAAGCTCAGGCCCTGTGGCACATTATGCTTTAAAAAACAAAAAATAAATAAATAATTCATTTACATGTAATAAGTAAATAAAATAAATCAATAAATAAAATAAATAAATTTACATGTCAAAAGAACCTGTTTTCTTGCACCACCTGAGAGTAAATTGCCACCTGAAATCCTTTCAATACTTCAGTGTATGTTTCCTGAAAAAAAAAAAAAAAGCATTTTCCTGCATAACGACAGTGCAGTCATCAATATGGAAAAATTCACATCACTGTATTAGCAGCATCCAATCCTCAGACCCCATTCGGGTTTCACCAATGTCTTCATCGTTTACGGCAAAATTATAGCAAGAGAATCCAGTCTAGGATCATATATTGTGTCTGGTCTTTCTCAGTCTAAAATAGTTTCTCAGTCTTCCCCTAACTCTTATGAGCTTGACACGTTGAAGAATTATTTTATAGTGGATTATAGAATGTCCCTCAATTTGGATTTTCTCACGTTTCCTCATTCATGATTACATTCAGGTAATGTAATCTTTAGCAGCAATATTACAGAAGTGATCCCATGTTCTTCTCATTGCATCCCATCAAGATGTGCACAATTGTAATTTGTTCCATTACTGATGATGTTCACTTTAATTATTAAGGTGGTATCTCCAGGGCTTCTCCAATATACAGTTACTCTTTTTCTTTTTAGAACTAATAAGTATTTTATGGAAGGGACTCTGAAACTATATGCATTTCACATTCTCCATCAGACTTTCCATTTATTATTTACTTACTCATGTAACACAGCTTCCAATTGTATTCACTGAATAATAACCCATTACTATGATGACTCTGATGCTCAAATTGCCTGGAATCTGAGCATCAAGAGACTGTTTAGGATGGCTTCTGTGTTCTTCTGATGAGCCTCCGTATTCTTGGAGTACTCCCTTGCCTTCTGGCACAAGCTGTTCTGGTCTCATCTCATTCTTTCCGTGTCCCGGTCATTTCTCCATGAAGTCCTCCTTCCTTGAGGTGGAGAATGGTAGGTAGAAGTCAAGATCTGGTATCAGAGATGCCCATGTTGTTGAGGTATTGCTGCTCCCAGACCTCTTTGTCTGGGTGGACAGAACTAGAAAAAATATGTGCATGTATATATATATTTACATGTATATTCATTTCCCTCCGTATTAAAAACCATGAGTTTATACTAATGGCTGTAATTCTAATTCAGTACCATAGGGTTTAATGCTCTTTCCATAGTTATAACCCCTTTGTCTAACCAGACAATGAACCTGTTTTCCGTTATCCTTAATATGTTTACTTTTTACAAATAACAATCCCTTTTATATAACCAGTCTCCCATCTTAGTGGCCATTTCCTCCTTAGTGCAGAATCCCTTCTCCCCCAAAACAGTCTCCAGCACCCCATGCTGGGTTGTCCCTTCCCCACATGGATTCCATCCTCACTCTGCCTGTGTACCAGGACTCCAAGTCCATGACCTCCCTCCCTACCCACCATGGACACACTTCTCGCCCCACTCAGGACCAGAATCCCCATGCTTGGCCATTCCCTCTGCACCCTTCTGGGGGTACTGACACCACATGCTAGGCTGCATCTTCTGTGGACATGCCTTCATCACTCTGCTTGGGATGGCCCAGGCCACGTTCACTTGGATGCCCACCTCACCACACTCAAGTTCCCATCCACATCTGCCCTCCTTCACAGACACCTTCTCTTCACTGGGGCTCTGAAAGCCTGTTCTAGCACACTGTGACTTACTTTGTGCCCCCACCTGCTGGCTTTAGGATTGAATTGTTCAGAAAGCGGGAGGGGAAAAGCTCACATTATATTTTAACCTGACAGGTCTTTCTCACCTGTTAGACTACAGTCTGTGGGAGAAGGGACCATACTTTTTACATCCTTTAATTCTCTGCTCTTAACAAAGTGTCTGACACATAGAAGTAGGAACTCAATAAATGCTTGTTAAATCACCCTTATCCAAGTTGAACACTGAGAACTTCTACAACTCCAGGTTTTAGCCATTATCGATGATCTCAGTAAAATCTTCTGAGCATTATTATAGAAAGGAAGGTGAATCTTAAGTGGTTTTGCCCATGTCCTCCAAAGGGTGTTTCTGGAAAAGTACAACAAAATGAACTTGTTTGTCTCACAGAGGTTGAAACTTCTATATGCAATTTGTCGATAATTTGAACTATATCTGTTGATTTATTTTGAAATCATACATTTAACAGCAGCAATGTTAGATACACAGCTTTATTCTTATTTAGTAGCACAAGTCATAAGTGATCAGAATTATACCTATTTCCTTCATTTTCATAATGCAGATAACTGGATTAGCTTCTGTATATGCTCAGTCTTACAACTAATCCAAGAAACAACACAGTGAAAGAAAATTGAAATAAATGATGTCTGGAATGAAGCATTACATAGGAATAACAAAAACTGATGGTTTATTCTGACTTGTAGTCCTGTTTCAATATTGACTTTTATTTAGTTCTTGTTATTGGCAGGAACAAGCTTTTATTTGTTTGTATCATTCCTGGGGAATTTGTTCATTCATTTGTTCATTCTCACTAAAATGTAACACTTTTCCTTTCTTCTGTCATCTCTCCTTTGACATGTATGATGTTTTGTGTTTTCTATTTAATCATACACTTGGAATACTCATTAGGCACATGCAGATCTTTATAGGCTCCAGGAGGTACATTAGTGGCAGGAGGGGGTGTGGGATGTAGACACACTTGGCCACCATGTGCTGTACCAGTCGCTGGACTGACACTGGGGACACTAGAGTGAACAAAACAGGCAAAAAATTCCCTGCGGCATGAAACTTCTATCACAGTGGAAGACTCAAGTAAAAATGCATGTGAATGTGTCTGTGTGTGTGTGTGTCGTATCAGTTAGACAATGATAAGTCTTATGACAGTAAGTAAGTAAAACAAAAAAGGGGTTTGAAGTATTCATTGTAGGGGAGGAAGATGGGTCGCAACTTAAAATGAAGAGGTTAGGGAGTGCCAGTAAGGTGGCACTCAAGCAAAGACCTGGCCATGAGGGAGCCAGCCATGTGGACATCTGGGGCAGGACTGCTGCTGGCAGGAGGAAGAACCAATGCAAATTCTCTTCAGTCAATGCTACAAATACTTCCATTTATCAAGTCAACTTTTCCAGGTCATCTCTCACTTTTCCCCCTCGTCCTTTCCCTTCCTCCACATCACTGACCTTGTTTCTAGAATCCATTCCATCTCCTTTCCGAGCTTAGCTATCCCAGGTGAGATTCCTACCATCTGTCACCTGTCCCAAGAGGCATCTAACCCACTGCTGGAACTCTCTCTGCCTACCCCACTTTGCTGCCCATCTTCCTTACACAGCTGACTGTGTCCTCTCAGAAACCCAACCATGTGGTTTTCACTCATCATACCAAAATATGGAAGTTGGAACCATATGTTATCTCTAAAAATACCATAAGAGGATCTGGTTATTTCCTGTATGGAACATCACCTGCACATTGACACCTCCCTGCTTTTACTCATTCTTGAATATATTCTTTCAGCCTCCACTACTGAAAACTTACTTATCATTAAAACCTCAGATCCAATGCTACCCTCTACCTGAAATGTTTCCTGACTTATGCAGTTAGAATGAACTACAGGCATACCTTGTTTTACTGTGCTTCACGTTATTATTCTTCGCCGATGCTGCTAACACAGAGACACAAATGAGCAAATGCTATTGGAAAAATGGTGCCTGTGGACTTGACGTACGACCCTTCACTATAGGCACCATTTTTCCAATGGCATTTGCTCATTTGTGTCTGTGTCCCACATTGTGGTAACTCTTACGGTATTTCAGACTTTTTTATTGTATTATGATCATCTTTGATCAGTGATCTTGGATGTAACCATTATAATTGTTTCGGAGTGCCTTGAACTGCATGCATATAAGATGGCAACCTTGATAAACGTGTGTGTTCTGACAACTCCATCAACTGGCTGTTCCCATTTCTGTCCCTCCCTTTGGACTTCCCTATTCCCTGAGACACAACAGTATTGAAATTAGACCAGTTAATAACCCAACTATGTCCTCTAAGTGTTCAAGTGAAAGGAAGAGTTGCATGTCTCTCACTTGAAATCGAAAGTGAGAAATGATTAAGTCTAGTGAGGAAAGCCTATCAAAAGCAGAGACAGGCCCAAAGCTAGGCCTCTTGTGTCAAACAGTTAGCCAAGTTGTGAATGCAAAGGAAGAGTTCTTGAAGGAAATTAAAAGTGCTGCTCCAGTGAACACATAAATGATGAGAAGGAGAAATAGCCTTATTGCTGATATGATAGAAGTTTTAGTGGTCTGGGTAGAAGTTCGAATCCGCTCCAACATTTGCGTAAGCCAAAGCCTAATTCAGAGCAAGGCCTTAACTCTCTCTCATTTTATGAAGGCTCAGAGAGGTGAGGAAGATGTAGAAGAAAAGTTGGAAGCTTGGAGAGGTTGCTTCATGAGGCTTAAGGAAGGAAGCTATCTCTGTAACCTAAAAATGCAAAGTGAAGCATCAGGCGCTGATGCCGAAAATGCAGCAAGTTCTCCAGAAGATCCAGCTAAGATAATTAATGAAGGTGCCTACACTAAATTATAGACTTTCTATGTAAATGAAACAGCCTTATATTGGAAGAAGATATCATCTGGGACTCTCATAGCTATAGAGGAGAAGTCAATGCCTAGCCTCAAGTCTTCAAAAGGCAGGCTGACTTTCTTGGTAGGGGCTCATATACCTGGTGACTTTAAGTTAAAGCTAATGCTCATTTACCATTTTAAAACCTAGAATCCTTAAGAATTAGGCTAAATATACTCTCCCTGTGCTCTATAAATGGAACAACAAAGCCTGGATCTGTTTACAAGATGGTTTATTGAGTATCTTAAGCCTACTATTGAAACCTACTGCTCAGAAAAAAATGTAAATTGTCAATGTACCAAGAGCTCTGATGGAGATGTACAATGAGATTAATGTTGTTTTCATGCCTACTAACACAACATCCAGTGGTATTAGCCCATGGATAAATGAATAATTTTGACTTTCAAGTCTCATTAAGAAATACATTTTATAAGTCTATAGCTGCCATAGACAGTGCTTCTTTTGATGATCTGGGCAATGTGAATTGAAAACCTTCTGGAAGGGATTCACCATTCGAGATACCACTGAGGACATTCATGATTCATGAGAAGAGGTCAAAATATCAACATTAATAGACATTTGTAAAAGTTGATTGAAACCCTCATGGATGACTTTAAGGGGTTGAGAACTTCAGTGGAGAAAGTAATTGCAGATGTGGTGGAAACAGCAAGAGAACTAGGTAGGATTAGAAGCAGAGCCTGAAGATGGGACTGCATTGCTGAAATATCATGATAAAACTTTAATGCTTGATGAGTTGCATCTTACGGATGAGCAAAGAAAGTAGTTTCTTGAAATGGAATCTACTTCTGGTGAAGATTCTGTGAAAATTGTTGAAATGAAAACAAAGGATTTAGAATATTACATCAACTTAGTTGATAAAGCAGCTTCAGGGTTTGAGAGGATTGACCCCACTTTTGAAACAAGTTCTACTGTGAGTATAATGCATCACAACCAGCATCACAAAATACAGAGAAATCCTTCCTAAAGAGTCAATCAATGTGGCAAACTGCAGTCTTACCTTAAGAAATTGCCGCAGACACCCCAACCTTCAAATAAAACCACCCTGATCAGTCATGAACTATCAAGCATCAAGGCCAGACTCTCCACCAGCAATGAGATTATGACTCTCTGAAGACTCAGATGATGGTTAGCATGTTTTGGCAATAATTAGTATTTTTAATCAATATATGTACCTTGTTTTATAGATATTTTGCTATTGCATACTTAATAGACTCTAATACACTGTAAACATAATGTTTTTTAAAGTTTTTTAAATTTTCTTATTTTGAGAGAGAGAGAGAATGAGCAGGTAGGGGCAGAGAGAGAGGGGAGAGAGAAAACCCCAAGCAGACGCCGCACTGTCAGCACAGAGCTCAATGAGGGGCTTGAAACCACAAACTGTGAGATCAAGACCTGAGCTGAAATCAAGTCAGACACTTAACTGACTGAGACACCTAGGTGCCCCTAAACATAACTTTTATATATGCTGGAAAACAACAAAAAATATATATTTGATTTACTTTATTATAATATTCACTTTTTTTTTGCAGTATTCACTTCAGTATGATGGTCTGGAAATAAATCCACAATATCTCCAAAGTATGCCTGTACTTACCTGGCTTCAATTTTATTCAAATATCTATCTGACTACTGGATAGTAAGCTTTCTTAAGGTCAGAGATTCTGTCTTATTCATCTTTATGTAATACCTGTTTGCTTTGCAGGTACCTTGTGTTTAATACATTTTGTTAATTTAATATTAATACAATTACTATCACCTTTAGAGCAGTGATCCTGCAGTAATGCACCTA
Organism: Neofelis nebulosa; assembly: GCF_028018385.1. NCBI lineage: Eukaryota > Metazoa > Chordata > Mammalia > Carnivora > Felidae > Neofelis > Neofelis nebulosa. The sequence goes on from NC_080794.1 coordinate 77,237,134, forward strand.
GCAGTAATACAAATAAGAATAACTTGAATTCAAACACCGGATGATTGGTAAGTGGTTCTTGTCCTCTACCTGATCCCTTTCCTCAAAGATCCTCAGGAAAGAGTAGGAACATGGAGTCTAAGATGATGCTGGACAGAGAAAACTTAGTGATCCTATCTCAGGAAGCAAGGAGGTGGGAGTAGGTCCCCAGTATTCTCCCAGTCCAGTCTCTCTGCATCAGGCTAATAAATTATGTATCAAGTAACCAGGAGAGTCCTGGAGTCACTGCTGCTATCTGGAAAGTCCCATTGTCCTCATCAATTGTTTAGCTAGAGCTATTACCACTAGGTGGCACCAAACTTCAGCCCAGAGTAGGTGGAATTCGGATCAAGCAGACACTGAACTCCCAGATGACCTGTGGCACTAGCTCACCTCGGTCATTGAGTTGATCTTGTAACAACACAACCTCAAGTTATACACAGCTCAGTTTTTTGAACACTGTCTTGGTTTATTTGGGCAGCTCTAACAGAATACCATAGACTGAATGGCTTATAAACAACAGAAATTTATTTCTTACCATTCTGGTACCTGGGAAGTCCAAAATCAAGGCACAGGCTGATTCCACGTGTGGTGAGGGCCCACATCCTGGTTCATAGACAGTCATCTTCTCATATGACAGAAGAAGCAAGTGAGATCTCTGGGGTCTCTTTTATAAAGTCATTAATCCTCATGATGAGGACTCTACCCCTCACATCTTAATATCATCACATTGGGAGTTAGGACTCTCAACATATCAATTTGGAGGGAGACACATACATTCAGACTATTGAAGATACCACTGATTGTATTAAGCAAGGTTCTACTTGCTTACCATTTTTTAAAATCAGATACTGTATCAGCCAGGTTACATGCTTTATCTCTAAACCTTCTAGTAACCTGTAAGATAGTAGGTACTGATGTTTTTATTCTGTTGTTGAAGAATATGATGCTAAGAGAAGAAAGAAAAAGCTGGCCCAAGATTGTACAGCTAGGTGAGTGGCAGACCTAAGTAAGAATCGAAGCCTGTCTGACTCTTTTGCCATATTCTTCATAATTTCACTGGTAAAAGAAGGAAAGAGACTGGAGGGGGGGGGGGAGGAGTAGAGAAAGGAAGACAAAGAGAAGAAGGAGAAAGACATTCTTAAAGAAGAAAAGTAATCATATATGTTGCCACCTCTGTTTCCTTAGCCCCAGAAGTCTGATTCTGTTCAGGAGAGACAAGCTTCAACTTTGTCCTTTATTTCTGTTACTTCTCTGTTCATCTCTTACACCGGAGACTCCTACTATGACTGTCATGGACTGAATGTGTTTCCCCACTGTTGGAACCCTAACCCGTCATGTGACGTTATTAGTAGGTGTGACCTTTGGGAGGTAATTAGGTTTAGGTGAGGTCATGAGGGTGAGGTCCTTATGGTGGGATTCCTGCCCTTAGAAGAAGAAACCAGGGATCAGAGAGGCCTACCCCTCTGTACCCTTCCATGTGAGGACACTGCAAGAAGGCAGTGCAAGCCAACTCCTGCAAAGCTGACAAGAAAGTTCTCACCAGAACCCAACCATGCTGGCACCTGATCTCAGACTTCCCAGCCTTCAGAGCTATGAGAAATAAACGTCTATTGTTTAAACCATTTATTTCATTGTGTTATTGCATCTGAACTAAGAAAATGACTTTTTATTTTCTTTAACTATGCAAGTGAAAGGCCTTTTGCTGACCCATACCTGCCTCAGAGGCAAGTTCAACCCCTGTTTCCAGCTCTTGATCCAGATGGAAGACTTTTTGCGTTTCTGCTCATTATCTGCACCCAAACCAAAGGCTTTCCAACATCTGTCTCACCTTAGTCTGGTCCTTACTTCTGGCGATGAAAAGCCCTTTCTCTCTTGTTTTAATGCCCGTGTTTTCCATTAGTTAATGTCTCAGACCTCTGGTAATGGTAGGCTAGTTAATTCTTGTCTGATTTTAAATGATTGCCTCTTTTGACCGTGAGAAAATACACATCCTTTAGGGACCACCGTCCTTATGGCAACTTATAAAACCTTAAGATTAGGTAGGGTACTTCACCTTGAAGAGAACAAATGAGAGAACAAGAGTAAAGATCAGGAAGAGAAAGAGGGAAATAAAATGTGGGTGCAGAAGGTTCTGAAATTTCAGTTTATTATTGTACTTCCAGTTGTGTTTAATAAATCATTCTGCCCTTTGTTTGCAATAAGAGTGTTGGAATATTATTATATTTGAAATGCAAATCGTGGTTAACCACTGTTCACTTTCTAAACTCTTAAATTATTTAATGTGTGGATGGAGGATCTTTTTCTTTTTTATTTATTTTTGAGACAGGGAGAGACAGAGCATGAGCAGGGGACGGGCAGAGAGAGAGGAAGACACAGAATCTGAAGCAGGCTCTGGGCTCCGAGCTGTCAGCATGGAGCCTGACGCAGGGCTTGAACTCACAGACTGTAAGATCATGACCTGAGGTGAAGTCGGAGGCTTAACCGACTGAGCCACCCAGGCGCCCCTGTGGATAGACGATCTTGTTCATGGACTATACTGGTTAAGAACCAAAATATCTATGTCTGCACAGCTTGGTGTTTGCATTAATATGACTACTTTTCAGTTGCTTCATTAATATGACTTTACTGTTCTGTCTTCATCAACATGATTTTACCACCCAAGAAACACTTGCCCAGAAAGATAAAATTTGCAAATAACACTCTTGTTCCTTTTAGGAACTTTTTGAAAATCCACTTGAAGGAATATTAAACTCCTCGACTTTCAGTAAATAGCATCAGATGACTGGTTAATCTCCAAGATTCACTTTGAACCCTTCACCTGTGTGTCCACCTATCGTCAATTATTATGTTAGCCAACCCCAATCAGGTCCTCCCCTGATGAAGGACCTGCCTCAAACCAGAACCTGCACCCTCACTCCACCCAAAGAAAACCTCTTAAATATCCCAACTTGCCCTCCCTCTCTGGAAGGTATCTAAAACTATGTTAACGAAGAGGTCTCTCTTGTGATGGTAAGCAGTGAACTCAGCTTTGTCTTATGAACAGGCTTTTAAAAAGTCAATTTTGTTGAGGGAGTCACCATTCAACATGGAAGTTTGCAGCCATTCCTCTCAGACTATGAAATGGAACTAAAAGTCTAATTCTGTCCAGGAAGAGAAGCTTCTAATCTTTATCCTATGGAATCTATAAACTCATCATACTTTTCTTGAAAAAAAAAAAAAACTAATTGTGAGAAGTTTACAGTAGTAAGCACAGAAATGGGAAAAAAGAATTAATCATATTTGTTAGAGGAAACTTAGTAGAGAAAACACAAAATCATTGTAAATACACTTCATTTGAAGTTACGTTTTGAGATTACATTATTTTCTTTCTGGCATTCCGACACCTGAAATTCACTTTATTTTATTTTATTTTATTTTTAATTTTTTTTAATGTTTATTTATTTTTGAGACAGGGAGAGACAAAGCATGAACAGGGGAGGGTCAGAGAGAGAGGGAGACACAGAATCCGAAACAGGCTCCAGGCTCTGAGCTGTCAGCCCAGAGCCCGACGCGGGGCTCGAACTCACGGACCGTGAGATCATGACCTGAGCCGAAGTCGGATGCTTAACCGACTGAGCCACCCAGGCGCCCCTGAAATTCACTTTAAAATATGTTGGTGCACCAGTCTCATTCTCCAGAAGTACATTAAAAAAACAGCAGTATTTCATAATAGCATTATAAAATGAAAATAATTGACTATTCTTGCCTTGTGGGACTTGGCTTTTAATCTAAATAGAGATGAAACATAATGACATTCATCTATATGAGACATTGGTTGACTTAAGAGAAATTAAGTCACAAGCTTATAAAGCTAGTTCATAAATCAGCAACTCAGAAAATTGGTAAAACTTTTCTAAAATGCAACCCAGGGATTCCTTACTTTTTTGCAATTTGTTGCCAGTTGTATGTCTTTTGAGGGAAGGCTCATCTCCCATTGAATGGTTAGCAAAAAGAATGTATAAAATTAGAATTTACAGGAGCTTACAACTATTATGTCATTTTTGATTTAACAATTTTAGAAGACTTTTTCAAAAATTAGTCCTGATTTTAGTTTTCTTTGTAGTTTTCTAAAATGCTGTGCTCTCAGGACATAAAAGCAATGCAGCCAGTGGTAGAAATGCTGTCATGTAACCATTAAGACTGCACTAAAAGGCAAAATGTTGCAGCTGAAAGTATTTTTAATGACTTGAAATTGCTTGGAGTGCTTTCTAGAAGTAAAAAGATGCTGATTTATTTACCTGGTATACTTACCTAAATTAATTTGGCAGGATTACTTGGGTCCTAATCCTCTTACAATGAAATTTATATGTTAATATTTTTAAATGGTGCATCATTTTTCCCCCAAAGGATACATATATTGCAATGACATGAATCTACCAAGAGTCATTAAAGAAAGAAGTAAATTAACCCATTGTTGAAATATGAGCAAGGACTACGTTTTTGCACAGACTACATTTATGATTTTCTATGACCTTGCTGATAAAACATCACTATGTAAACTGTTAATAAGAACAGACAGAATCACCTTCTATTTTTAGTTCCCCCTTGTGTATACTTTCCATTACAAGTATGGAAGGGGCTTTATTCTGGCATGATTTTTTTTTTCTAGTGTTTTTTTACATTTTAAATTAATGGGCTTTCTGTGTATCTTTTTGATTAAGCACAATCTTTACTACAGATTGAATCCCAAGGAGATTTCTGTATAGACCTTTTTCTGCAGTTTTATATCTTGTGTTTCTTTGTAGTTATGGACATCTCCTTGGGACTTAGGGTTGCTGCCTTGCCAATAGGTACAAATATGATAAGATGTGGATGCACTGTGGAATACTTTTTTTCTAATTAATAATCGATATGCATTTTAAATGAAAGTGTCAGGTTCATATAGCTGCAATTTAATTTGTTTTAAATATATGCCCGGTACTGTGACGAGGATGTGCTGTGGACTGAATGTTTATGCACATCCCCATCCATTCTTAAGTTGGAGCCCTAATCCCCATTGTGATGATATTTGAAGGTGGAGCCTTTGGGAAGTCATTAGGTCACAAAGGTGAAGTGTTCTTAAAAGAAGAGAGAGGAGTGCCTGGGTGACTCAGTGGGGTAAGCCAGTGACTTTAGCTCAGGTCATGATCTCACAGTTTGTAAGTTCAAGCCCCGCATCGGGCTCTGCACTGACGGTGGAGAGCCTGCTTGGAATTCTCTCTCTCTCTCTCTCTCTCTCTCTCTCCTCCCCCACTCACACCTTCTCTCTCTCTCTCAAAATAAATAAATAAACTTTAAAAAAAAGGAAGAGACAGGAGAGAGATGATCTCTCTGGACTGTGTGAAGACACAGGGAGAAATTCACCAACAACCTGACCATGCTGATTTTAGACTTCTAGCCTCCAGAATTTTTGGAGAAATAAATGTCCATTGTTTAAGCCATTCAGTTTGTTGTAGCAGCCTGAAAAGACTAGAATGGCACGTCACATAATTATCTTTAAAAACTTTTTTATTGCTTATTTATTTTGAGAGAAAGAGAGAGAGTGAGAGAGAGCACGAGCAGGGTAGGGCCAGGGAGAGAGAGAATCCGTAAGCAGCCTCTGCTCTGTCATCACAGCCTAACATGGGGCTCCATCTCATGGACCACGAGATCATGACCTGAGCCATAATCAAGAGTCAGACCCTTCACTGAGACCCTTCACAGACCCTTGACTGAGCCACCCAGGCACCCCTATCTTTTAAAATTCTGACAGGAACCATTGTTATCATTATTTTAGAAAGGTAAGAACAAAAACAAAAACAAAAAAACTAAGGTTAGAAAGTTAAATGGCTTGTCCAAGACTCACAGCAACTAAAAAGGTGTCTAGGACTCAAATCCAGGTTTTTCTACTATTCCCTAGATAAGGCTCTTCCTTTATGTACTGTCTTTCAAACTTATTTGTCTTGATTGTTCACCTGACTAACATGTTCCTAGGACATAAAAAATACTTGAATCCATGCATGCTACAAACATCAAAGGCACAGGAACCCTAAGATGAAAGCCAGGAGTTTTAGAGTGTTGTTATATTATGCAGTGGATGTGGTTTCTTCCCTCCTACATATCCCGCCAGTAAGAAACATACTAAAATTATGGGAGAGTCAACTTGAGAATATTATATAATATGCAAAGAATTTATTTTCTACAGCTCCTTGAGAACATATCTGAATTCATATTAAAGAAGGTTAGTGTAACACTAAGGTAGTTTATAGGTCAGTCTATCCAAGTATAGGTTATATTTAAAGAATAATTTGCAAACCATATGTTTATATGTGGGTCAGGTGGGTGAATATGGAGGTCAGGGCTGTATGCCTTTTAGGAAAAAAATGTGCAAATCTAGGATTTTTCTTCAAGGACATACACATTCCACTCTCAGACATTCCCTGTCTTCCCACAAATGGTAGAAAAGGATGTTCCTTTGTTATTCAGCCCAACAGTCCACGATGGCCTGCCTTATGTACAATCTTGTCAGTCTGTCCTTTGACTATAGGAAGCTCTCTCAATCCCAGAAGAGGGCGTCTGAACGTATTTTTGGATGCTTCATTCTCCTGTGAAAGCAACTTGTAGGAGATTCAAGATAATGTATTTTTTTAACAGCGTCATGATTCTTCTCTTTATGTCTTGAAGTTACCTACTTCCGCAGGGCAGTTCTTGTTGTTGACCGCTTACGGTTCTTAAGGTGATTTTCATAAATGCATAAAACAATGGTTAGATAATCTGCAGTTACGTGCCACTCGTGTTCTAGCCGTTCTGAATCAAACATTTGCTCCCCACTCGTTTTTCCATCTACTTCCCTCCACTGCGGCATCGCCTTCTTACCTGTGCTTTGCTTGAGGTGTGTTGAGGGACTATCAAGGAGTTCATTTCGATCTGTTCTGATGGAACCGGCAACCAACTTTAACTGGACAGGATCCTGGTTTCTTCAGCAGCAGGAGGGGGGTGCATGTGCATGCAGGCCACCTGTGGCTTGAAGACATAGCTGGTGTGTTTGTCAGTTCGAGGGTTTGAAAGACCTAGATTCTAAAAATCAACCCAATAATAACCTTATATTGTATAAGAAAACTCGACAATGGAATGGATTTTCACATTCAGAAATTGTATGCATTTCCCCAGCATGATATCCACTTACCTAACACTTTATGCTACATGAAACGATAGATTATCCGGTGTAATCTAAAACCATCCGAAACATTTAAAAGTTTTACAGTACAGTATTTTAAAGTTTACTAACCATTATATAAAATTAATAAGATAGTTTATGCAGTTTCTTGCTTTATTGATTGTGGGTAATAACCTGTAGATGGGAAAATAGTAGAATGATGTGACTAACTGCCTTTAAAAGAAACTTATTTGAACTTGAATAATTTATTTCGGGTTTCTCGGATTCCTTTCACTTCTGAAGTCTTGGAGAGGAACGGTCAGAGATTGAGTTGCTTTATTCACTAAAAATTTTGTGGAGAATTTCTTTAAGGGAAGATGTGGATTTTAATGCATAATTTTTTTAGACAGACTATTGAAGTTGAAATTTCATTTCAAGAGGCAGTCAGCTTTGTTTAACTCTATATTTTTAGTATCCAAAATTACTGAACCAGATTTTGCTTTAATTAATAACTATAGGATGTGAGGACGTTCCAGTGCTGCTTTTTCTATTAACTTGCAATTTCCTGTAGGAAATTAATAAAATGAAAGGGGGGGGATGGCCAGCAAGAATAAATACATGCTACAGTTACAAGTCGCTAAAATTCATCAGAATAAATCAAGCTGCACAGTTGTTGTTGTTTAATTCCATGAAGTTTTTTTAATTCTTAAGGCAAATTTGACAAAGAAACAGTGCCATTCAAAAGTGGTCGACTTTCATATAAAAGACATTATTTAATTGATTAAGATATAAAATTGTACTAAATGATATAGGTTAATATTTCAGAACATAGATCCTAGAAACAGACTACCTGAGTTTGAATTCTGCCTCTGCCGTTTCTAGCATTGATAATGTGGGTGATTTACCTAACTCTGTATACCTCTTTTTTGTTTAGAAAACAAATTTCACAGGGTTGATGTAAGTCTTGAATGAGTTAATCTTTATGGTACCAGGTACATAGTATGCATTTCATTTGACTGCACTCAGCATTTTTTTCTTCGATACTGAATATTTTTTTCAAAAATCACCTTCTAATTTAACTGTCTCTTCCTACAACTACTGGAGCCAGATCTTTAGAAGAAAACTTTAAGTTTTTAAAATATTCCCAATGTTTGTTTTGTTTTTCTAAATCTTCCAGCTAATTTTTCCAGCTTTTAAGTGATTCACCTAGGAATCCAAAGGGTGTCCCTAGTTGTTCATACATAATTCTGAAGTCGGTTTCATGGGTACCAAATTCAAAGTGTCTAATAATTTTTTCCAGTAAATGAATTCCTCTTGCTGAGATTCCAAAAATTCTTGAAAAAAAATTGGAAGAATATGGCCAATTGACCAGAATACACAAAGAAACACAGCAGCTGGGTCCTTTAATTACCAGTATCTAGAACTGAAACTCAATCACATTGGTAAGGGCAGCAGGCTTTTCTGAGTGTGGTTGCCTTTTCGTAGTTACGCTTCTGCTCAGTCTACAATCAATATGTATTGGAGTTTAAATAAAAACATAATAAAATTCAGAATTAAGACTATATTGTTTATCTAGTTAATAGCATTAACAAATTTTAGTTTGAGCTTCATTTGAACTGCATGTAAATGCCTAGTCAATGACATACCTGAAATAGCTTCTTGTTCTTTTTTACTATGTGCTTATGTGCTCATCTGAGCATGTCTTGTTACTAGGATTGCCTTATAAAAGTTGCTTTTAATTTCCCAAGTTAATTAAAGGTTTCTCTTACATTTATAGGCTCCCTAGTTTTGAGGTTTTTTTCTGGGAGGGGAGAGGTTGGAGGAGTAATACCTTTTATCATCCCATCTTATATGATTTATCTTTGCTCTATGAATTATTAAACTATTACTTTTAAAAAAAATTTAATGTTTATTTACTCTTGAAGGAGAGAGATAGAACGTGAGTGGGAAGGGGCAGAGAGAGAGGGAGACACAGAATCCGAAGCAGGCTCCAGGCTCTGAGCTGTCAACACAGAGCCCGATGCAGGGCTCGAACCCGCATTCTGTGAGATCATGACCTGAGTGAAGTTGGCTGCCCAACCGACTGAGCCGCCCAAGCGCCCCTAAACTATTACTTTTTATGAAGTAATAATAATGAGTATCTGAAACAAATGTTAAAATGACTAAAATATATATGCTAACACATTCATCTGTTTATTTTTTTTCTTCCTAACACTGGTTTAAATGGGCTACACTTGAGAAGGACATTGTTTGAAAAATGTTGCTAATTTGTTGTTATAATGGTGGTAATGACATTTGCAAAAATCTTCAAACGGATGTCTTTCGGTGTAGCACATTTAAACCAGTGCCAGGGAGAAGTATTTCCTTTTTGTTGTAAGTAAATAGAATTCCTCAGTGTGGACATTTCATAATGTATCTGTTTATCAGTTTCTGGACTTTTGTCTTGTTACCAGTTGAAGCTATTATGTATAAATCTGCTGTGGCCATCTGTGTGCAGATCTTTTTTGTAAACACATATTTTATTTCTCTTGGTTATATACCTAAGAGTGATGCTCTACTGGTAGATTATATAATAAATATATATTTAATTTCCTGAGAAACTGCCAGGTGTCTTTTGGAGAGTAGATGTTTTTAATTTTGATGGTGTGCAGTTTCTTTTCTTTTCTTTTGATGGATCATGCTTTTGATATCAAATTAAGAAATCTTTATCTGGGGCCCCTGGGTGGCTCAGTCGGTTCAGTGTCTGACTCTTGATTTTGGCTCAGGTCATGATCTCACAGTTTGTGAAATGGAGCCCTTTTTGGCTCTGCAGTAACAGTGTGAAGCCAGCTTGGTATTCTCTCTCTTTTCTCTCTGCTTCTGTCTCTGTCTCTCTCTCAAAATAAATACATAAACATTAAAAAAAAAATAAATCTTTATCTAACTCAAAGTCACAAAGATTTTCTTGTGTTTCTTTCTAGAAATGTTATGCTTTAGCTCCTATATATAGATCCATTTTGCACTTTGAGGTTTTGTTTTGTTGGGTTTATTTTGGTTTTGCTTCATATAGTGTGCAGTAAGGGCCTAAGTGTCTGTTGTTGTTATTTTCCATATGGATACCTAATCATTCCAGCACTTTCCTTGTCCCCCCCCACTTTATTACATTGGCTGCTTTGTCACCAAACTATGTATGTGTGGTTCTATATATATATATATATATATATATATATATATATATATATGAATGACTGTAAAGGTGGTTCAATTTATTGATTCTAGTCTGTACCATCAATGTCTTTATTATTGTGGCTTTATAATAAATCTTAGAATAAAGTAGAGTGAATCCTAAAATCTGTACTTCTTTTTCAAATTTGTTTTGACTATTCTAGGTCTTTTGCATTCCCAAGTAAATTTTACAATTTCTCAAAAACAAAAACAAACAAACAAACAAAAAACACCAAAAACCAGTTGGGCTTATGATTGGAATTAGGTTTAATCTATGGATTAATATGGAAAGAATTGACATCTTAACAGTCTTGTGTCTTCTAATCTGTAAACAGGGTAATAGCTCTTCATTTGTTTAAGTTTTCTTTAACTTATGTTAGCAATGTTTCATAGGGAAATATTTTGTTAAATTTGTACCTATTTCATTTTTTTGATGCTATGGTAAATGGTACTTTTTCATCTTAGTTCCCAAATGTTTGTGGCCATTGAATACTGAAACACAGTTATTTTTTTTATATTGACCTTTTATTTTATGATCCTGCTAAACTCAAGTTATCAACCTCAAAAGATTTTTTATAGATTCCTTAGGATTTTCTATGTAGAAAGCCATGTCATTTGCAAATAATTTGAAACCTTCCTCTCCCATCTGTATGCCTATTATGTCTTTTACTTGCCTTATTGCTTTGGCTAGGACTTCTCATACACCGTTGAGTTGAAATGTTGCCAGCCAGTATCTTTGCTTTATCTCAAGTATTAGGAAAAAAATACTCAGTCTTTTACCAACCATTAAGTATGATGTTAAATTTAGATTTTCTAAAATGTTCTTTACTAGGCTTAGGAAATCTCCTTTATTTGGTGACAATTTTTGTCTGGATTAGATGCTGACTTTTGACAATGGTTTTCTGAATTTTTAAGATAATCTTATGGTTTTGCTTTTTTAGATTTTTGATATGGTAAGTTAAGTTGATTGATTTTCTAGTGTCAAACTAACATTGCCTTTGATTGTCTTCACTTAGTCATGACTTACTATCTTTTTTATATATGGCTGAATTCAATTTGCTATTTGTCATAAAGGTTTTTTTTATGCCTCTATGTTCATTAGGTGTGTTGATCTTTAATTTTTATTATCTGTCGAGGCTTTGTGTGATATCAGAGTAATGCTGGGTTTTTAAAAAATGATTAAGGACATGTTTCCTCCTCATCTATTTTATGGAAGAGTTTGTATTAATTGGTATTATATCATCCTCAAATGTTTGCTAAAAATGATCAAGTATAGCCATCTGATCCCTGGGATTTTTTTGTGGGATGGTTTTAACTAATTCTTTAATAGAATATATTTCTTAAATAGATACAGGGATGTTCTTCTTTAGTGAGTTTTGATAGTTTGTGTTTTTCTAGGAATTTGTCATTTCATCTAAGTTTTCAAATTAATTGGCATTCCTATATTATCTTTTCAATATTCTCTCTCTCTCTCTCTTTTTTTTTTTTGTATCTGTGGAATCTTTAATAATATCTTCTTTCTCATTCCTGATATATATTTTCACTTCTCCCTGAACAGTCTGGCTACAGATGTATCAAATTTATTGATATTTTCCAAGAAACAGCTTTAGGTTTTATGGATTTTTTCCTTTCATTTTTCTGTTTTGTATGTTATTGATACTTGTATCTTTACTATTTCTTACTATCTGATTGGGTTTACTATTTATTTCCTAGTGTCTTGAGAAGGAAGTTTGGCTCATTGATTTGAGAACTTTCTTCTTAGTATAAGCATCTGAAGGTATAAATTTCCCCCTAAACACTCCTTTGGCTACATTGCACAAAATTGTATTATGTTGTATTTTCATTTTAATTCAATTTAAAACACTTTCTAGATTTCCTTGTGAATTACTCTTTGAATTTTGTATTATTTAAAGGAAAGTTGTTTAATTTTCAAGTATTTGGGGATTTTTCAGATATCTTTCTGTGATTTATTTCTAGTTTAATACTGTGGTCAGAGATTATTTTGGTTTGATTCCCATCCTTTTAAATTTGTTGATATATCTTTTATGGCTCAGAATATGATCTAGCTTGGTGAATGACCCATATACACTTAAATAGAATGTATATTTTTCTCTTGTGTGGACTTCTAGATTGTCAATTAGGTTAACTTCATTGATAATATTACTCAAGTCTTCTACATTCTTAGTTCTATATTCTTACTGGTCTGTCCTTTGTTCTGGTTCTTTCAGAGAGAAGTATGAAAATATCCAACTGTTACTATGATCTTGTCTATTTCTCCTTTAAGTTCTATCCGTTTTTGCTTCATGTGTTTTGAAATTGTGTTGTTAAGCCTGTACACATTTAGGATTATTAGGTTATCTTGATTAATTTATTTTTTATCATTATATAATGTTATTCCCTTTTCTTGGCAATTTTTTTTTTTTTTTGGTCTGAGATTTACTCTTTCTGCTATTAATATAGTCAGTCCAGCTTTCTTTTAATTAGTGGTTGCATACTTTTAATCCTTTTCTTTTGTGTTTATATTTAAAATGAGTCCCTTGTAGACACCTACAATTAGGTATTGCTTTTTTTAATCCAAGATGCTAGTGCCAGCTTTCAATTCATTTATCTAGACCATTTAAGTTTAATGGAATTATCAATGTGGTTGGGTTAAAATCTATTATCTTATTTGTTTACAAGGTCCTTGTTTAGATCTCAACCTTTCTTAACCAAGTCTTGCTCATCCTTCAGACTGTGGCAAAGATTGTATTCCTCTAAGAAGCTTTTCTTTTATTTCAAGCCTGGGGTAAGTGCATTACCCTATTTACCTTTGCTTCACCTACCCTAGATTGTGCTCTATTAGCATTAGTTGTTTAATTTAAGCTCTGTAGAGGAGTATGCTAGAATGAATGAGAATGTCTTCTTCTTCAGAAAGAGAACCCCCTAGCCAGATGGCCATTAGAGTCTATCATTCTATCATATTCTTGGAATCTCATTTTGGAGTACTTCTACAGAATTCTTTTGCCCATCCTGCCCAATATTATCTCATTCAAACTAACGAGAGGGTCCCCTAACATCTCTGCAAGGATGTCTTTTCCTTACATATAATCTGTTTAACCACAGTGTAGTCAGGCATTTTTATATCATTGTGTGTTTTTTGTTGTTTGGTTTTTTGTTTTTGTTTTTTTGTTTTGTTTTGTTTTGTTTTGTTTTTTGTTTTTGTTTTTGTTTTTGTTTTTTTAGCGAGTGAGAGCCAAAGGAAGTTTCTCTTTTAGCTAATTTGTTTTTATCAAAATAAAAAAGCACGTGTATTATGTCTAGAAAACTGCAGCTGAGTTGCTGAAAATTTATTGCTGTTGTTTTTCACTAATAGCGGTCTGAATTGTATCACTGGCAAAGCACCAAAATCTGATTTTATGCTATTGCAATAGGATAGCTGCTGGTCAGGCTTGGTACCCTTATGAAACAGCATTCTTTTTGTATTAGATTATTATGAAACATTTAAATAACCTTTTCTAAATTGATTTTTCAAATTTCTACAACAAAATTCATCACCATTAATACATCAAGATAGCAGCAATTGTAAAATGGTACTAAATAATAAATGTCTCAAGAACAATATGTAGTTTTTTTAAAAAAAACTCCCTACAGGACAAATTGTGGTAATAAGTATTGACAAGAAATGTGGTTTATCTGTTTATAGAAAACATAATTATAGCAGGCATTTTCAAGTTTTTTTTTTCTTACTCCCTTAATTACCTTAAATCAAACATTCTTAGAACATCTTGCACCTCCAAAAAAAAAAATTCTTTGACAACCAAGTGCAATCTGTAAAGGACAATCTTATAAGAGTTATTTATTTTTTTCATGTGACCCATAATGGTGAATCTCATTTTCATTATGTTGGTGGTAGGAAGCTAAAGTTATGTTTTATTTTGTGTAAAAGATAGAAAATTGTATCCTATTAAAAAAAAAAAAAAACCTGAATACAATAAGTGAAAACCCAGCTTACTCCCTGAACAGCACATAAATATAAGATCAATTAACTGAATGATCTAATTCAGCCTTCTAAATATTCCTATACCTTAATTTTTGGAGCAAATGTGAATGTACAATTAGTGAATCAGTTAATACCTTTAAAAATTCTACTTGTGTCATCATAATATCAGCCATAGTGGGGAAAATATTGTGATGTTGATTTAGTGTGTAAGTAACTTCCCTCCCCCCAAATATATATATTTTTTAATTTGAAAAGTTTATTTCCAAAGAGATTTTTCAGAACTTGCCATTGGCTGAAGATCAGAATGTTAGAGTGGTTCCTTTTTTTAATGAAAAAAAAATACATCATCTATACTCATTTTAACCATTTTACTTATCTTAATCTACCGAAAAGATCTTTTGGTTTTTTTAAATGTATTTTAATATTTGTTTATTTATGAGAGATAGAGACAGCATGAGTGGCAGAAGGGGAGAGAGAGAGGGAGACACAGAACCCATAACAGGCTCAAGGCTCTGTGCTGTCAGCACAGAGCCTGACATGGGGCTCAAACCCACAAACTGTGAGATCATGACCTGAGCCAAAGTTGGATGCTCAATCGACTGAACCACCCTGGCACCCCCAAAAGATCTTATTAAAATTAAAATACAGAGTTTAATTTTTAAAAATAAGTCCCTATTTTGCAAGAAGCATTCCAAGATGTGCACATATTTGATAGTGAGCTACTAGTCATGTTAAAATTCAAGGGTTAAAAAGAGCAATTGACTATCTAGACTAGGTAGACTGAGTATTTTCTTACTTCGGTGTGATTGTGCACAGTGTTGTTTAAAACGCTCTTGAAGTTGCTACAGAGCCTTAACCCTCAGGACTCAGAAAAGGCTTTGGCCAAGAGCTTAAGGCACAAAGAAGAGAAGGATGCTGCTCTCGCATAGTTTTAGACAAAGTTATTCTCATCTTTACGATGCCCACCTAAAGGTGCAGCTTAGTCAGAAAGCACACAGGAGTTAGTCATGAGACCCAGGTGTGAGTTCTAGCTCTTACACCAGGTGGATATAAAATCACAGGTGAGCTCTCCAGCTTCTGTGTGCCTAAATTTCTTAATCTATTAAAAATTATTGTGCTATTTAGATCCCATAATCGTGTGGGGGAAAAAATTTCCAAATGCAAACCATGGTACACATATTAATTACAATTCACTTACATGATCAGGTTAGAAAAAAAAATGTGAGGAACACATTTCCAAAATTATCTGTGTACATAATTCTGATATTAATAGGTAGTAGCCATTAAACAAACCCACAAATGCCAAAATATCAGTCCCTTGGTAGTATGCAATCCGTGATCCATTTCTATACTTTCAGGCTTATCTTAATCTCACATCAAATTGAATGTAATAAAGACTCATGAGCTGAGACTGGGGGATGAGTACCTCCTCCTAAATTGTGAGAATCCTGAATTGTAGAGAAGTGCAGTTTTATTACTTGAAAGTAATGAAATTACTGTTTGTGCATTTTCATTTTAAGTGTCTAAAAATAAAGTTGCTATTGAATTACCTCACCACAGATGCAGACACTCACTGGTATGTATGTGAGATGTATATATATGTATATATGATATGTCTCTACATCTAATAGAGTACTCTGAATTCATGATTTTTTAATTGTGTTTTCTTTAGTGCTTTTCTTAAATTATAGATTATGTGAACCTTGATAAATATCCAAAAGACTTAGTAATTTAGTTGCAAAACAGCCTACTATCTTTAGGTCAATATGTTTAAGTGGAGGGTGATTTCAGAACAGAGATTTTTTTCTTTAGCCTAATTTTTTTCTCTTTGTCCCCCTATCCGGAAGGATTTAGCAAAGTAAAAATGTGTGTATACATATGTGTGCCAAGAATAAGTGAACATAGTGGGAGAAGCCTCTAGACTCACATTTATTTCAGAAAGGCTGGAAAATGAGAAAGTGGTAGCATTCTGAATAGATGTACATTTTATCTCTCAGTGATTTCCTCCTGCCTTATAATTCTTTCAAAAAATCATATTTCAATCTCAGATGCTGGGTAAGAGCAGAATAAATAGGAAGCCAAGCTGATTCCATGAACCTTTAGCATTGTCCCATATGCAGCATGGGACTAATTCTGTTCTCTGGGAACAGTCTCTAGAAGTAGGTTCAGTGAATTACAACCTTGGGGTTAACTAAGACAATTTTAAGCAAAAAGAAACCCCTCTTCAATGCAACAGTGGTTCCGAAACGAGAAACATTCTTGTTATCCCTGTAATTCATTGAGCACAAAATTTAATCCCTTCACATCTAGCTCTACCTGCCAAATTGCTCAGATTCTTTGTACCTGTGGTCGCACAACCTGATCTGCCAATTGCAGTTTGTGACGATGTGCCACTTTGTTCTACCAGGGAACCCTGGCTACGTGGTGCCACTAGGTTCTTTTGACTGTTGCCCCGCGTGAATGATGATAAACAGTGGGAAATCCATTAAAACAATGGCGTAAGAATCAGACCTATCCTATCATTCATTTCTTCATCCAGTCATTCATCAAATACTTAGTGAGCATCTTCTGTATGCCAGATGCTGGGACACACATGGTAAGAATTTTTATTTGGAATAAAAAGTCAAGTGCATGGAAGCAGATTGTAGAATGATGGTTATCAGGGGTGGGGAGGAGGTGGTAAAAAATGGGAAGATTATGGTTAAAGTGTAAAAAGCTATAGTTATGCAGAATGAATAAGTTAAGCGGTCTAATGTACAGCACGATGGCTGTAGGTAATAATACTGTATTGAATATGAAATTTCCTAAGAGAGTCTATTTCAGGTGCTCTCATCACACATCTGAAAAAAAAGTTCACTACGTGTATAAATTATCTTAATTACCTTGATGGTAGTAATCATTCCACCCTGTATATCAAATCATCATATTGCACACCTTAAATAAAAAAATAATAAATGAATAAGTGTTTCACATCCACATATTTCTAGCTGTAATGTATGTTCTCTGTCATCTACATCATACACACTCATGTGAAGAGTAGAGGGAGGGAAATGAGCAACTTCCATCTATAGTATATCTCTCAACTCTTTTGTTGGCAATTATAATAGAATCGTGTAGAGTTACATGCGGGTTATGGCAGGTATTCCCCAAATTTTATTTCCCTGTTACGTCAAATAGAAACTCTTTTCCTTTAACTAACTTTTCCTTTACCTACTACATTGTTAGATGATTCGCAAGGAAATTGATTCTCTAAACACAAATCCCAGGTCAGATTGGAAAAGAGGAGCTCATAGTCCACTTTTAGACGCTGTGTATCATACTACTACCCGTGTAGAATATTCAGGTCTTCATTTCAATGTCTACTTGTTTAAGTTCCACCTCCTCGTCTAACTTAAAAAACCAAAAATATAAGGTTTTTCTTTGACTCCGAATTGAGGAGTAAATATAATTACCCTGGACTATTACTATGTTATACGTTTTCAGAAAAAAAAAAAAAATTATATATATATATATATATATATATATATAATTTATAAATATAATATACATTTATCATAAAAAAATATATATATATATTATTTATGAGGCAATAATAAACATGATTTAGTCTCCTAGTGTGGATTCCATGAGACTAAATTATCTGAAGGCACCTGAAAGATAATCATCTGTTTATCTAACCAGTATTTATTAAGCACTAAGTATAAAATATAGTGCTAGAGCTCAGGCAAAAGTGAGTGATACACAGCCCTTGACCTCAAAGTTATTTACAGTCTAATAAAGACAGACACGTACACCTAGGCTAGAAGGATATGAAAAAAGAGTTAGCCGCATGTGTGTACCTACTGATAAATATCGAAGAGTGATCGTGTTGAGGTGGACCTTATTAATCTTAGGTTTTCTTCTTCTACCTTTTCTGTTTAAATAGAAAAATAAAACCACCTCTTAAACAAGAAGGAAAAGAGAAAAACTGTCAAGATGTTTCATGAGCTGAAATAGCACTTAGCGTTAAGTGTCTAAGCTAAATGGCTCATAAAAAGTGTTGTGGGTTTTTTTGTTGTTGTTATTGTTGTTGTTGCTATTGTTTTATTTTGGTTTTGATTGGGAGATATTTAGCCCTGTGACATAGGCTACTTGCTCAAATACAAAATTTTAGTATATGACTTATATTTTATGTCATGTTGTTTCCTGTTTTAGCGTTCAGTTATACAAACTTGAAGTTATCGTGGCTCCAACAGAAAAGTCTAGATGTCATTAGCTAAGGTTTTATCATCAGGGAGAGACTATTTTACAACAAAATTTCAAAACAAAACTTTTCCTCCATTACACAGCACCCATTCTCCACTCCCTCCTCCTTTAGCTGCTCCATTAGTCTGTGCAAATTGCCTTTCATTTTATTGCTTTCCAGGGCTTTTAAGTGCTTGTTTAGAAACAAATCTTCTTAAGACCAAGCTAAAGTCCAGGATTTATTTGATTCTTTTTTCTTTCTTTTCTTTTTTTTGGGGGGGTGGGGGTGGGGGTGGTGGTAATCCAATCCTCATTAGTTTCAGTTTCTGTGGGTAAGAACCAGAGACATGGAGATGCTGAAGCTTTATGGAATAAATGTCCATTGGGTCCATGAAGCCACATTATAAGCAACTCTTGGTTGTTATGTTTATAAACTAGTTTCAGATTAAGCAACAATTGGAGCTTCTTTGCTTTATTGTGTTATTTAGGATGTAAATATGATTTATCATTCATTATATTGATGAACACCCTGTGTTTTTTAATACTTTTATTGTAATTATTTTATTTTATATTCTATTTTCCTATCAGTCCAGCAATCAGCCAATTAATGCAATTCCATTTTAGTTAAACTGTGGTTTGAAAAAGAAAAAAGTATTAGTGCCTGGAAATTATGTTTGCTATACCCTCCCTAACGGTTGTTTTTTACCTTTCTAACATTTCATTTTATTTTTTATTTTAATTTTTAATGTTTATTTATTTTTGAGAGACAGAGAGAGACAGAGCGTGAGCAGGAGAGGGGCAGAGAGAGAGGGAGACACAGAATCCGAACCAGGTTGCAGGCTCTGAGCTGTCACCCCGGAACCCGATGCCGGGCTCAAACCCATGAACCGTGAGATCATGACGTGAGCCAAAGTTGGATGCTTAACCAACTAAGCCACCCAGGCACTCCTATTTTTCTAACATTTTAAAAGCTGGTGTTATTTATTATGTTTGTTTCTTTCCGGCTCCTTAGACTGTTCTTTCCTCACATTGCTAAGAACCTCCTAACCGGCAAACGCAGTAGATACTTCCTAGTCCTTGGCTTACTTGACATGGCTGAAGCATGTTGTGTTGCCGGTTACTCATCTATTAATAGATATTAATTCAAAAATAGATCTTAAGGACCACCCTTGGGCCCGATGCTGTGCTAGTCATTGGGAAGAGTTTATCATCCAGTGAAGAATCCAAAGAGAGCAGCAATTACAGAAAACAAAACTCTCTTCTCTTTAATTTCATAACTTCATTCAGTCTCAAGTTTTATTGATCTTTTCATACCTCTCCATCACATCTTTTGCTGGATGCACTTCCTTTATGTTAAATGGTGTTGTTACTCAGGCTTCCTTCCTAGTCCCCCTTTTCTCTACCTGTTTTCTGTAGGTAAACGTACCTGCTTTTTAGACTTCGACCACCTTCTACTTGCCTGTGATGTCAGTTCCCTTGATCTGCAAGCCCAACAACTTGCTTGACCTCTCCACCCGCAGGCCTTTGTGTCACTTCAAACTCAACACGTTGAAAATTCACCTCATCAGCTTTAATATCTTTTCTTAAGACCTCCCCCCCCCACCAATTATACTCTTTTTCTTAGTTAATAGCATCACTGCCTACCTAGAATATTTTCACTATGAGGTCAGAAAACTTTTCCACCCAGGTCTGTATCTCTAGTTCTTAATAAATACAGACATTCAAAATGTGTGCTCAGTACATTAAGAGGTTTTTTTGACTCTTCTGTCTCCCTCACCACTAATACAATTTATTCAAGTAATTCTTTAGGTCTGGACATTATACCACCTGCACCTCTCTAGAACTCATCCCTGGTCACCGTTTTTACAACATTTTACCTAGTTCAAGCCCTTTCTTTTATACTTCTGAGACATTGTTTTTGTCCCTCTGTGTCCGTCTTTGTCTCTCTCCATAGCAGCCACACCCATGTCCTTTATATGCCAAATCAAATTTTATTTTATAAAATACCAAGCCCAGATGCAGTGGCTTGAGGTGTGCGGACTCTGTCATGTTCTCCCACTCGAGTCGCTGGTCCTTGCCACCACACACCTCATCTCAGAAACAGCTTTCTCCTCTTCTTTCATCTGTAAGGCAGAATTCTCTTTCCAGGAAATACATTTCTCAAAATCCTAGCCTCTGTTTAAAGTGGAGGGATAGGACTTGGTGGGGTGGGGGACGGGGTGGGGGGTGAAGTTGTTTACAAGGAGATGGAACCAGAAGATGCCCTAACTCTACTCTGATTCTATAGCCCCAATCCACATGCATGGATGGCCTCCAGGACAAGGCCCAGTAGAGGCCACTCTGGTTTTCGTTGATGTAAGTCCCTTTTTGGGCATGGGTAAGATACAGTCTCTCTCTGATCCTCACTCTGAAAATCACTATGGATTTAACAATGACAGAAATTCCACGAATCATCAAGTAAATGTCATCTTCATGCCCATCAGATTCACTCTAGCACTGATGAGTAAGTTTTTGTTACCGTAGAATATGTTGATTGATTCCTCCAGCTGTGTGTGTCTCCATCTTTCCACAGCGTTCCTTACAGGGAGCCCCATTACCTGAGCGCCCCAGACCTATAATGCTTCCTTCGTCAGGATCCAGAAAGCAGATAGAGCCATCTTTTGGAAAAAAATCACCAACTGGTTTCTGCAATACATGTCAAGGCTTTGGATTTTCCTGAGTTAACAACTGACTTCTAAAAGTTTTGTTTTGTTTTGCTTTCCTAATGATTGCAGATAAGCCTGAACTATATCACATCTGCTTACTGCAGTCTGTCAGAGGCAAAGAGCTCTGGTTTCAGTGCTTCCTCTCTGCAGTTTATTCTTAGTCTCTAGAGCTCATCTTCCAGAGCCTCCTCTGAGAGGCAGTGCACGGTTGTGCTAAGGAGTGTGCGTTCTGCAGTTCCACTGTCCCGGCTCTACCATGCAAAAGTTTTGTCACCCCGTCTCACTTCTCTGGGCCCCAGTTTCCTCATTTTCTAAGGGGAAAAGCATCTACCTCATTGGTGGTCATAGAGATTAAATATGTTATACACGGAATGTGTTCAGGAATGTATCTAGCATATAGTAAACCTTCTGTATTATGTATTTGGCATTCTTTTTTTTAACATTTATTCATTTTTGAGAGACAGAGAGAGACAGCGCACAAGCGGGGGAGGGGCAGAGAGAGAGGGAGACACAGAATCCGAAATAGGCTCCAGGCTCTGAGCTGTCAGCACAGAGCCCGACGCGGCACTTGAACTCACGAACCACGAGATCATGACCTGAGCCGAAGTCGGACGCCCAACCGACTGAGCCACCCAGGCGCCCCTATATGTTTGGCATTCTTAACCTGGTATACCCGTGCCCCAAATCTTCCTTACCTTTCACCCCCAGCGCTGCCCAACCATGGTTTCAAGGACCTAAAACCTATTTAAAGTTTTAAATCCTTGGCCTACAAGTGGCATAGAAGTCTTTTTGATATCTGTCCACACTCTGCCTTTCCAACCTTCTCTCTCACCTTTTTCTTATTTATGACTCCTGTGTTTTAATCCTGTCAGGCTTCATACCTAGCTCTCTCAGGCATCACACACACTGATATAAATTAAGACCCAGCCCTCGAGCCAAATGTTACTTTCTCAGGGAAGGTCCCTGGCCCTAGCAGTTAGTCCTTGAACGGTTAGCCATGCTGTGCACGGCCACTTCCTTAGGCATCATTTGCTCTGTGAAAGACTTTCCACCTGGCAAGCTCAGTGCTCAGTGTCTAGCCCACAAACACTGTTCAGTAAGTTTGCTTGGGGCGCCTGTTGGTTAAGCCCAGTCAGTTAAGCATCTCACTCTTGATTTCAGCTCAGGTCATGATCTCACGGTTGGTGAGATTGAGCCCTGCATTGGGCTTTGCACTGACAGCATGGAGCCTGCTTGGGATTCTCTCTCTCTCTTTCTCTCTTTCTCTCTCAGAATAAATAAATAAACATTAAAAAGTAAGTTTTCTGAATAATCAAGGGCTGTTGTGAACACGAGGTTTTAACTTTTATTGATTTAGCTTTCGGTTTATTTTTAAACATCTTGAAGCCTTTTTTGAGGTTGAACTAACATGAAATATACACATCTAATAAAAACTAGCTTCTTGGATTGCTGTTTCCTGGGGAAACCATAGACGATCATGCTAGCCATGATTGTAGCCCCACTGCATCGTGAGAAACAGATCAACCAATATACTACCCCGTTTTTTGCAGATCTGTTTGTTTCCAAATTTCTCTCGAGTTGCTGGACACTGGCTTCCTCTATTCAGGTATCATACATCATGGAGCTATACTTTATCAAACTGAACATACCCATAGACAGATTCATTGGTGAAACTGGGTAGAGAAGTAGGCATCGTGTCTGTCCCACTCTTGTGCTGTGTGATAGGATGTTAACATGCCCAAAGTCAGAGGTCCAAAAGACAATATCCCTGCCTTAGACGGACGCCCAAAGTCTAAAATCTGATAGCATGACTCCATGAAGGCGTAACAACTTGACTCCTTGAAGGCGTAAACAACTAAACCCATGAGGAAGAAAATCGAGTGTTGTAGCTCAGGCTGCCGATCGTAGAGGCTACCCTCCTGTGAACTGTCTCGGAATAGAAAGCTCGTAACATTGGCCCGTGCTCTGGGATTTCACAATTTAAAATATGCTTGATTAGTGCCTACAATTAATGTGTTATTTGAGCACACACATACCAGTTCAGTGAAGAATGCTGGCAGGCCTCAAGCGGTCTCAGAGACTGTAGTTCCTATGTTTTGTTGCATCAGTCCGGAGCCTGCTGAGGTCAGAGGCAGGGTATTGGTTGATGTTATTGTTGACGATTATCCAAAGGAATGACCACATCATGAACATATTGCACAATGTGGTGTGGGTTTCACTTTTCTTATGGACAAAAGAATTCTCACAACATCCTAACAGCTGTACCAAACTGCTGCCTAGGATAGACATTAAATCAGAGAAGGGATGAGAGCTCCCTTGTCAACAGAATGGCTTCCATGTGCCACACGTTGGCATAGGTAAGAGATGACATAAGAGCAAAGACAGTCGTCAAACCCTGACACGAGGGAACTACCCTGGATTCAGTGAGCATGCAGGTGGTCAAACATGAGACCCAGCCTAGCCTCAAGCAGTGGTCACAATGAAATCATGGCTAAAGAATGTTCCCATGGGGCTGCCTCCGAAGGCAGTACCCCCAGAGCCGATTCTCCCTCGGCACCCGAGAGAAGTGGACCGCAGAGATCCACAGCAGCCCCAGTGGAGTGGAGGGCAGAGATGGTAACAAAGGCCCTAACGCGTGCGGAATGGAATGAATGCTTCAAGAGACACTAAGCCTGCCCGCGGCTCAGGACAGCAGACTGTGCGCAGCTGTTAAGGCTGTGTGGAAAGGCGCTGTGGAAAATGGAAATCAAGGAAATAAAGCGGAGATTCTTCATGGCTTGTCAATTATTTTACTCTAAAGGACATTTCAATTGCAGTGAAAGGTTCGAATAGCTGGGTAGCTGCAGTTCCGGAGTTTGCCCCTACCCTGATGCAGAGCACAGCGGCAGCTGTCTACCTATTTTCGCCGGAGGCTGCTTTCGAACTTCTCAGGGTTTTTTTCATGTTTTGCATCCCTGCATTCTTTGGACAAGCTCAGATGGTAGTCATCATGTTTATCTCCCTAAATTTTATTACTGTTTCACCAGTCCGTTTGTGGGGGGAGTTATCTGCAAATCTGAACTTGACATTAGGCCATTAAGTGGCGGCTAGGCTCCACCCCAATCCAGTCTGTGCAAGTAGTGAAATTCGTGTGCACTTATCAGTCTCTATTGGAGACGTCGGAGAGATTTCAAATGAATTTAAAAGGGCGTTCCTAAATTCTTGTTTTAAAAAATGCAATGTCACATTACTGGCCCTCTCCAAATTCCTAATGTAATTAGAAACCACAAGATCGATACATGTTGACCGCATGTTTCGGGGAGAAGACCTCGGATTTAAACTGGAGTCCTGACTTCTGCACATGGCATTATTTTACAATCATCCTTTCTTCAGGCTTCCTATCTGTAGAATTTTCGTCCGTAAATACCACGTGAGGACCAGGAGCAAAAGGTGACAATTTATAAAGTATTTTGAGCACGAGAGTGATGTGCCACACAGAATTTGAGGGGAAAAAAAATGCAAGGAATGACCAGACCTACAGCAAGATGGTACTTTATCTCTACATGTTTTCCCTCCTCTAGGGGAAAGAAAGGAAAAATTTTGGTAGACCTGAGTTGAGGGCATCAGAGGGGTCAGGAGGAGATCAGTCCCCCCCCCCGCCCCCCGCCCCCCGCCCCGGGTGGGGATTTAATAGGAACCAGCAGAAAGAGACACACACAAGTGGATAGAGAGGAGTTTTAGGAAGGTTTATATATGTCATATGATCAAGTTCATGTTGATTTCCACATTAGCAGTCTCTTCTTCAGGAGATTTCAGTGAGTCTCCTTTTTAAAAATTAAAAAAAAAAATCAATTTAGAAAGTACAGCTGCTTGCAATGAGAACAGAGCAGCACCGTGCTCCCTGGTGTATATTATGCCCACCTTCCTGAGCTAGCATATTCTTTCAAGCTAAAATAGGATACCTGTCCCAAGACCCCATATCTTATGGCACCAAGACATTCCCCGTCAGGCCTGCAGAACCAGGGGATATTTTCTTTTCCTTCCTGGTTTTGGGGACTAAGAGCTAAAGCAGAAAAACACTCAACACTAGATGGCCCTAGAAGACATACTCTTAATAGTTCAGCCTCTTGTCAGATTACCCTGGGAATAGTTCCTTAGGCATTTCCCCACATACAGTGATGCCACCCCAGCGCCACTTCTTCTGAACTTTCCGTGATGAATGCTCCATAATTTTAGTTACATGATAGGAATTCATCTTGGTCTGCATTGGGTAAAACACTTAATATAAGGGCTGACCCTATTTTATAGCAAGTGCAGTAAGTGTTGGCTACTATAACTTCATGAGTACGCCTGCAACAAGATAATCCATCGTTACTGAGGAATTCTCCTGCCCTAATTCTGACAGAGGCCTGCAGCTCTAGCTGGACATGTGTCGTGCCCAGTGGATTGTCCCCTCTCAATACATATCTGAAACGTGGATATACAGATGAACAAGCAAAAGGTTTTTTAGCAAAAACAAATCCATCTGGCCAAACGGCCTAAGAATGTGTAGAGATAAGAGCTACAACCAGAATAAATTCTTGTTTGCTCCTTATGTTGTTGGAAGTGGTTGATGTAAGATCTGAGGCATCTCTTCATTAGGGATTCAGCAAGACCAACCTTCTCATTATATGGCACAGCACACTGAGTAATAAGAAGTCTGGCGTGGCTACAGTATCTTGCACATAGGCTATGCTCAATAAACATTTATTGAATGACTGTCTTGTTACCAAGACTTTGCAGCAATAAGCGTTAGAAATTTTAGTCTGACCATCTGCTTGAGTGGAATGAGTTGTGATGATGAGAGTTCAAATCAGGTTTGTCCTCACAAATTCCTAAACTCCCAAGTAAGATAGGTGCAGACCCAGGAAATATTGCAGTATCTGGCAATCTATTGCTTTTCAAATAAAAGTTACCGAGGTGGGACTGTTTTACAGTGATGGTTTCAGATGGAACCAGAAGCTCTTGGAAACACACTGGAGAAGCTTCCAGAATTGAACTTTTCCTCCACCAGAGCTTCCTGGGCATTTTCATGGAAAACAATTTCTAAAATGGCTTCTTGACAGCTCTTAAGATGTCAGGTAATTTCTGTCCATCAGTCCTCACCGCCTGAGTGACTTTTCTCTAATTCATATGAAAATATGCAGATGGGAAACTGTAAAACACAGTTCAGTACTTGCCTTCTTATTCCATGGCTGTGAGTTCATACTTGGCCACATACTCTATCTGTCTGCTGCTCCCTCCCTTCCCTTATCCCCGCACAGATTTTCCACATGCATATTTTGTGAAAAATATCAAGAAAAGCCATTTTCTTAAAATAAATACCCTCACCTTTCCCTTTTTTCGCTAAGAAACATACCCGGATTGGCTTCTTTGTTGATGTTTGCTTGTTTGTTTCCCTTTTCTTACTGTGGTTGGATAGCCCCTAGGAGGCTTCCGTAAGTGCCATTACTAACTGCTTGCAACTGGAGAAAAAGTAGGACGACAAAGGATGCCAGTTTGTGGTCCTCTCCCTTCCTAGGGCTCCTTGCCCTCCTTCCTTTATGTGTGTCTCCCTTTGACCTCTCAAAATTACATCTTTCATATTTACAATAGGGTACAGAATTGTTAGAGGAGAGAGAACGTGAGATCTACAGTTTTTTCAACAGACTTTATTTGTCACTATTGTTTAATAAATAGGAACAGGTATCTCATAGATGAGTACAAATGGATGGGCCGACGCATCACAGAGATCACATGATATCGTAAGAAAATTCCTCCAATAGAAAGGACGTTGGGTTGGGGTAGAGCAGGGTGTGGAAAGCAGATCAGTTTGGAAGGTGTGAATCTGTACTAGGAAGAGTCCAGGAGATGTTACTTATACGTCCACTGCTTGCACCCTCCCACATAATGTGTCTTATCTCTCAAAGCCCCTTTGGATAGTAAATTCTCCTCTAGCCACCCCACAGAGTAGCTATAAGAGTCAAGTGAGATTTTAAAGAGTTTTGTCAACTATTAGATGCTTAAAAAGGGGTGAGTAGAGATTGCTATGGAAAGAGACACTTTGAAATCACTATAACCACCTGCTATTAACCAAAAGCATTAAGCAACTTCACAAGGAACACCAAGAAAATAATATGATTAAATTCTCTGACAAACAGTAATTTCATCTTATTCAAATAGTCTTTTTCTGAGGTGATCTCAGAAAATATAGAGCTATTTACAGAGATTAATAGGTCCTAACTTCCCTTTTATGAGTCAAATAAAGGGAGAAAAGGCTAACGTCATGGAAAATTTGAGGGCTGTGTTTGCTAGAATTGGGGAAATTAGTTTATATTTCTGTTTTTAAAAGTGTTTATGTTTTGTGGAAAGGGGGCATGGTCCTTTTGAAAATAAAACTGTACTCAGAGAGCTGTCTGTGAGCCATTGTAAAATAGAGAAGCATATAGGATTTTCTCACAATTAGTTGGTGCTGATGGCTTCTGCCGGATGAGCCTCATCTTGGTGAGGGGCTGCCAGTGGCTTCTTGCCTCCACCAACACAGTTGGGAAGATTGGCTCCTGTCACCAGGAACCAGAGGACAGTGCCGACGGAGGGATAGAAGTTGAAGGTTCTTTCTACATTCTTCATAACTTGACATTCTTTTTATTCTTGTCCCATTTCTTCAAATGTCATAGAATCTCTGGGATCTCAGCCTTGGACTTTAAACTTCTAGATGAGATGGAGAAGGGGGAAAGAGCCAGGCAACAGAATCATGACAGACCTGGGTTCAAGTCCCAACACTTCCACTTACATTGCATGGGCAAGAGAAGCTGTGAGCACTCAAAAATGGCTGCCATCATCATGTATATCACTTCCAAACCCCTAGCCAACTATCCATCCTCTAACTCTTTACTTATGCTGTCCTTGCTTCTTCAAATGCATGCCATCTGAATTTTGTCTCTGACTGACCCCTGGCTGCCCCTGCCCCAGCTCTGACAGCAACATGAATTATAGTCCCAACAGACAAAGATCTATGGTTGAGAAAGAAATTACCATTCTAAATCGAAAATGACCATCACAGGTATTTTCATGATGCAGTATTTTATTTTAGTGCGTTAAAAAAAATTCAGGGCATGTAGGAAAGGAGAAAAAAAAAGGGAATAGAAATAGCAAACTAGGTATTTATGGTATTTGAATATAGTAAGCAGGAAAGTTAAAGGTACCTCTAATTAAGAAGAAAAAAAAGGGCTCAATAATAATATAGCTTCCATTTATTGAATGCTTACGTTAATGCCACACAATATACCGAGTACTTAAAGATAAGCTATCTCGTTTACTCAGTGCAAAAACCCTGTGAGTTATTGGCACTATTATTACTCCCTTTTTACAGCTGAAGACACTTGGGCCTAAAGTCACATGGTCTGTAAGAATTCAAACTCAGTTTGGCTTTTCATAGTACAGCGTACCTGCAGGAAGGTCCTCAAAGTCTGTGTCACAACAGAGACACTTATAACACTGGAATGTTCCATCATAAATTAGAAGATTTCGGAGCACTTGGGTAGCTCATTTGGTTGGGCGTCCAACTGTTAGTTTTGGCTCAGGTCATGATCACACAGTTCATGAGTTCGAGCCCTATGTTGGGCTCCATGGTAATAGTACAAAGCCTGCTTGGGATTCTCTCTCTTTCCCTCTCTCTCTGCCCCTTCCCTGCTCGCTCTCTCTCTCTCTCTCAAAAATAAATACATGAACTTCAAAAAAATAAAATAAAATAAAATAAATTGGGTAATTTAGGCTGAATTATAAGAATTAGTTATTTTTATAGTAAAAATTATGGTTAAGTTAGACCACTGAAAAGTAACAAAACAAAAAAATGATACTAGCATTTACTGAACACTTGCCCTGTGCCAGGTAGTGTCCTAAATGCTTTAAAAGTATCAGCTTTTTGGGGCACCTGGGTGACTCAGTCAGTTAAGCATAAGACTCATGATTTCAACTCAGGTCGTGATCTCACAGTTCATGAGATTGAGCCCCATTTCAGGCTCTGTCCCCTGCTTGGGGCCTGCTTGGGATGCTCTCTCTCCCTCTCTCTGCTCCTCCCCTGTTTTCAAGATAAATAAATAAAACCGTTTAAAAAAAGTATCAGCCATGTTAACCTGATGAAGTAGGTTAAATAGGCAATAATTATTGCCATTTTACAGATGAGGAAACTAAGCAGAGAGTTAAGAAATGCACCCAAGTTTACACACTAAGGGGTAGAGTTAAGAATTGAATCTAGGTAGCATTGAATCAGAGGCTGTGCCTACTAACATTTACTCCTCTGTTCCAATTGCTCTGAATTCTTATCTATAATGTGTTGTCATTTAAAGCTGTAGTGGGAAAACTCTGTCTCATTAGCAGCAGTGACCTACCCTTTACCACTTCTATTTATTATCTGGATGATTCTTGGTGAAGAAATGCAAGGAAGCAAATATTTCCTAGAAAATGATCTTGGGGCTCCTGGGTGGCTCCCTTGGTTGCATGTCCGACTCTGGATATCAGCCCAGGTCATGATTCCAGTATTGTGGGACTGAACCCCACATCTGGCTTTGTGCTGAGTGTGGAGCCCGTGTAAGATTCTCTCTCTCTCCTCTCCCTTGCCCCTGCTCTCTCTCTCTCTCTCTCTCTCTCTCTCTCAAAACAAACAAACAAACAAACAAACAAACAAACAAAAACGATCTTTTGTGTCTGTGCCCTCCCCAACTGTGGGAGTACTTCCCTTACACACCATAATGGATATGCCTGTAAGTGACCTTTTTTTCTATCTGGAGTTAAATCAGTGGATCTCAGGAGACCGCTGTCTATCCCGTCCTTCCATGCCTTACTCAAAGAACTTTCTCCCCCATTGGCCTGTTGAGTCTTACGCTGGACGACATTGGATAACATTGGATGCCATGTTGAGTCTGACACTGGCTTATTGCCATCCGTTAGAAACTACACAAAATTTCTTCTTTATCCTTTTTTTATTATTTCAGATTACATATCTTAAACCATCCTGTCCCCTGAGCCATATTATTTTAGAATCTTCAGTGCTGGGAGTACACTGATATTTTTCCTGAACTTTTAGAAACTCACTTTCCTGAGTATACTTTTCTGAGTCTGTAACACTCAGTGCCTCTCGTTTTATGACCTAATTGTGCACTTCTCCCTTGCCCCTCAAATCCTCCACTTTGTGTACAGGAGCTCACAGAGTCATTAGGTAAGCCCCAATAGTTTCAGCCTTTTCAACCAACTGGAATATTTCAACCAATTGGAATAATTCCATTCTTGCTCTAATGGAAACCTGGCTGTTTCCTGAGGAACCTACTTCCCCTGCAGTTCTCTCAGCTGGCTTTTTCATGGCCCTGATGCCACCCGACCTGAGAGCAGGGCGTGTGCTTCTCTACAAACACTTGATTTCCTATGTCCTGTTCTCCGACCCCTACCTTCTGTAGTTCCAGCTCTCTTACTCTACTATAACCTCTATTTTGAAGAGTCTTTGATCTCCACTGGGACCTCCAGTCCATAAACCTTACTTCGTTTTTAGTTGTGAACCCTCCCTCATCATTGTAATTTTCTCCTTTCCCTACCTTATATTTCCTCATATCCACTGAGCAGCCTTGCCTCCTCTCCCTTGCTCCTATCTCCTCTCACCCTCTCATCCTTCCTCTAGCCTTGGTTAAGGACAATTTGCCCAGTTCTCTGTCTACTCTGGTCCTGCACCTGAGCAGCAAAAAGAGGGTGGAGGAAACCCACCACAAAAATCTGTGTTTTAACATTTTGACCACAATCCTTTGACAAATCCTTCATTGCCCATGTCTGTTTGCTGGTCTTCTTGCTGGTGCCTGAATGCACCATTCCCCCTCTGCCCTGGGACCTTTGCCTTTAATGCTACTTCTCCTTGGCTTTTAGCTCTTCACATAGATTCACCCCTAACTTCATTCAGGTCACACTTACATTTCACCTCCTCTAAGAGGCCTTCCTTAGACAGAGAGAGAGAGAGACAGAGAGAGGGAGAGAGAGAGAGAGAGCAGGGGAGAGGGAGAGACAGAGAATCTTAAGCAGGCTCTATGATCTACAGATACCCCTATTTATTTGTTTTTTATCATCCATTTACTCCATGAAGGGAAAAATCCTATCTGTCTTCTTCACTGCTGTATGCCTAGGGCCTTAAACAGTCCTATTCAAAGTATGTGCTTAAAAAGTATCTGTAAGATGGGGACTTCTGGCTGGCTCAGTTGGTTAAGCATCTGACTCTTGGTTTCGGCACAGGTCATGATGTCACAGTTCATGAGATCAAGCCCTGTGTCAGGCTCTGCGCTGACAATGTGGAGCCTGCT
The DNA here is from genome assembly GCF_028018385.1 of Neofelis nebulosa. Lineage (NCBI taxonomy): Eukaryota > Metazoa > Chordata > Mammalia > Carnivora > Felidae > Neofelis > Neofelis nebulosa. The sequence continues at coordinate 77,268,754 of NC_080794.1, forward strand.
TGGGATTCTCTCTCTCCCCCTCTCTCTTCCCCTCCCCTGCTCCAGAACTCACTTACTCTCACTCTGTCTCTGTCTCTCTCTGTCTGTATCAAAACAAATAAATGAACTTTAAGAGAAAGGATCTTAGGATGAATGAATTATTTTGTATAGTATTTTAAATTCTAACAGAGCATGGTTATGCTCTTGAAATTTCTTGTTGCATTACTATTCAGTTCTATACTAGTCAGAACCAGAGCAGAGTATCTGCTTCTTTATTTTTTTACCCTAAGAAATGAAGCTGTCAACTACTTATGTAATATCATCAATTTCTCCTAGCTCTGAACAGAATGAGACTGCCAGCAGTCCTGTAGTTGGTGTTAGGTTTGGAATATGTATTAGGAAGCATCATCTTAATTTTCTCTCTAATTGGATATCTGCACTGTAGTACTACAGTTTTGTTACCTCATAGCTCACCCTAGTTCCTTCTATCAGGTATCCTTCCTCAAGCTTAGGAATTCTACCCTGGTATGTATCTTCTTGACTTACTGTGATAGAGGCAACCTTTATATAGAAGTATTGATGGAAATATTCCTCCCAAAGGGTTTAGTTTATTTGTAGCAATAGATTTTACAACCAAATATGACTTAATCATTTTCTGGGTTCAAAAAATCTGTAACGTTGCTAATATTTGGAGCATATATTTAGCACAATCTCCAGTAACTGCTTTTTAGTTCACCTACTCCCTCTGCCCAAGAGAGTCTCAATAAATAATTAGGGCTCAAGGAATAATAGTTGTCATTCTCCTCCTCCTCCTCCTCCTCCTCCTCCTCCTCCTCCTCCTCATTATTATTATTATTAGAGAAAAGCCATATAAATTTGCAGTTTACTGAAAGAGCATGTGACTTAGTAGGCCAACAGAAGAAATTGGTATTTTCTCTGCCATTCGTTTTGACACCTTATAAAACCTCAGTAATATTAATTAATTTCTCATCTTCCACTGTGCCTGCATGCAAAATAAGGATGACCTCTTTCTCTGGAAGCTTCATGACTTAACAAAAAAAAAGATACATTGAGTCATTTGAAAACTAAGTGTGAAGGGTGAGCAATGCTTACTCAGTTCTTTAGATTATTGACCTAGCCATGGAGTTAGCACTGAGATAATAATTTTTGCCCTTTTCTGAAGGGAAAAATAACCATCAGAGTTGCTAGGCAAGATAGGAAAAATCAGAGAGGAAAGCCATGGGCCTGAAGAGCAAGAATTCTTGTGGAAAGATTAGTGATGACAGTAATACAGCAGCTTGCAAAACCCCATGAAAAGCAAAAGTGTGCACATCTAATAACCTTACCTATACCATAACATATTATATGCGGATGTGGCCAAAGTCACTTTCTTGGGTAACAAGGACATTTTTTATTAGAACAATGAATACTATGTCAAGGCTGAGATGTACTGCCCCGACCCTCCCTTCAGGACATAGCCCATTACTCTCTCAGCTCACAGCTGAGGGTCCCTCTCCAGAAATGGCCCTCTGCAGAAAGGAGCTGCCTCACCCAGCATTATGCCGCATTCCTAGGGACAGCCTGTATCCATAGTGGTGTTTGAGGACTTGGCCTCTTGCCTCAATCTGATACAACTCTAAAGGACCACCCCACTCAGCACAGATTAACATCTCCCTCTGCACATCTCTACTTCCATCACCCCACACGGATGTTCCTGAAGGTTCTTCCAAATACACTTCCTGCACACAAATCTCAGAGTCTCAGAATATGTTTCCTAGGAAACCTGACATACAACATACACTATGTCTACAGTCTAAGGAGCAGTTATATTATGAGCATTTCCAGTTTTATGAATGTCATCAATTTTATGATGAGCACAAACTACCATAACTAAGTGAATTTTCCCAATGACGCTTGCCATGCTATGTGATATGTGGCTTATTTGTCAAGCGAAAGTAGCTTGAATGACCTCAAAATAGGAGAAGTGCCCTGAGGGATTGGTATGAGTCACAATTTCAGTATTGTACTTCATGATCATTTCTAAAACAGAAAAAGATGGCATACTGTCTGTTAGAGGTCAGATTGTGACCAGGGAGACTGTTGGTTCCCTACTGCCGCCATAACAAAGTACCACAAACTTGGTGGCTTAAAATGACAGACATTTATCCTCTCACGGTCTGGAGGCCAGAAGTCTGAAGTGGAGGTTTGGGCAGGGGTTGGTTGCTTCAAGAGGCCGTGAAGGAGAAGCTGTTCCAAGACTCTTTCTTGCTTCCGGTGGCTACCGACCAACCTTGGCATCTCCTGGCTTGTAGCTGTATCACTCCAATCTCTGCTTCTGGTCTCCACGTGGAGTTTTCACCTCTGTATAGTCTCTTCTCTTTCTGTAAGGACGTTGTGCCCACCCTAATCCCGTATGACTTCCCCTTAACTAATTACATCTGCAAAGGCCCTATTCTCAGATATGGTCACATGCTGAGGTTCTAGGTGGGCGTCAACATTTGAGGAATACCATTCCACCTGCTACAGAGGGCATGTGAGGAAATAAACTGGGTTTCCTTCCCTCTTGGCACTTTTATTTGTCCTATGAATCTTTTAATTAACCTGCTGTCCTTTATAAAGAAAACGTAGTGAGCCAGATGTGTGCAGTGGGCTACGCCCAGTGACAGAAGGCTCCTCAAAAGTTTAATCAATCAGATAATTAGTAGGACCAAGAGGGAGCAGCATGAGTAAAACCAGAGGAAGGATCATTACACAGACTCTGACCATTAATTTTTAGTCATACTGAAAAAGGAGCTTTGGGGAAAAAAAAGATTGGAGAGATATTTGATTCACTTCTACACACTTCGTTTTCTAAAGCAAGCTCTGATGAAGTAGTGGAGTTCACACAAGCAGATCATTTACAGGAGAGGCCAAAAGGAATGTGATACAAATATACCTAGTTTGGTCATATAAGGAGTCTACATATCTCAGGCCACAGGCGGGACAGCCAGCCTATCCCATGGTTTCCAGAGACCCTGAGAGTGACCAGGATGACTATTCCTTGGTTCTGCCAAAAGCATCCTCTGAGTACTTTCCACTTTCATTTTTCCCCCTCTGAGCCCTTTTGATTATAAAATTAAGGGAATTTTAATCTAGCAAATAATGGTGAGAGAGCTGGGGGACAAAGAAGCTTCCCAGGCCACAGAAAGACAATACAAGCACATGTAGGGACTTATCTGTCTGTAAGGTAGTTTTTTCTTTGCTGTATAAGCCAGAAGGTTTCATTGCAATATTTATCTTTTTAATAGCTTCCCCCCCCCTGAATTTTCTACCACTTGGGCTGATCAATTATCATCTTCCCTGCAAACTTGGAGCTTCATTCCAACTTTAATGTACAGACACTGGTTCCATACTTTGGAACTAAGTCTGAGCGAATGAAAGTGCCCAGCAGGGAAAGATAAGAAAAGATCTGGACACATTAACCTCCCTTACTACACTGCCATGAATCATTAAAACCGAGGGGAAGGGAGGTATTAAGGTGGAACAGATAACATCGCTGATATTATGTTGGATTTAACTTAAAAAGAAATTGTGTTTGCAAATGATTTGACCTAAGATAAAAATTTAAACACCTGTTTTTTTCTAGGTACTATGCTAAATGCCTTATTCATATATTGTCCTTTATAATCCTCAGAGTAACCTTGCAGAATTAGTGTTATAAACTCTATTCTCCATATAAAGAACCTGAGGCATAGGAAAGGTAAATCGTTTGCCTAAGATCCCATAAGATTTGAACCCAAGTGTACTTTACATGAGGTTAAGTCATCTGGGCCTAATGAATAGGTCTAGACTTTATACTAAGATTACTCCTGAACATTATTTTCAAAATTATTGAAATTAGAAAGGCTACTCTGACCACAAACTTAAAAGGGACAGAGGAGGATTGTTACAAACTGTCAAGAGGTCCACGGGATTGGTGATGTAGAAATTCGTCAGTGCTTTGAGTAATGCCCAATTGGTCATGGCACACGGATAGCAACAGGGTAAAAGATATTGGTAAGGATGAGAAAACTCATGGAGAAGAAGTTCACTTCAATGTTTGCCTCATGCATGAGTTTTACAGAAAAATGGTTGTGTTACTTGCTGGCAGATGGGTAGATCCAGCATAATAAATGACTTTCTACTATGATTATTAAACCAGTCACAGCCTATTATAAGTAACAAAATCATGGACAAAATTCTGAATGAAAGACTTATTGACTTGTTATAAAAGCATGTATGTAATTACAATACCGTAAAACCTACCTGGATTTCTTAGACAATGAGTCATTTTCTTCTGTAGAGGCAAATAAGCAAAAAGGAAGCTAGTGTTGGTAAGTTTTTAGGAAAAAAGAGAAGAAAGAAGAGGAAAAGAAATCCTTAGTGCTGTAGCTATGATGTACATATTCATCCATACATTTGCAACTCCATATATCTTCAGCATATTGTGAAAACTGCTTTCCAAATGTGATCATGGAACATCAAGACCATGTTAAATTGTGTTTAGTCTCTTCTAGTCTGGTTGAAAAGCAGAGAAATGGATATTTATTTTAAGCAATTTCACACTTACAAAAAAAATACCCTAAAATAGTAAACTCTTGGTCCTTATAGGGTTAATGTTCAGCTTTCTAGGAAAACTCAGTCAGCTAGAATGACTCATTGTCTAACAAATCCAGGTAGGTTTTACTGCATTGTAATTACATACATGTTTTTGTAACTAGTCAAATAAGCTCTTTCATTCAGAATTTTGTCCATGCTTTTGTACTTATAATAGGCTGTGATTGGTTTAATAATCATAGTAGAAAGTCATTTATTATGCTGGATCTATTAACATTTGATTCCTCATTAAGAATATTGCTATGTCTGCACTTTTATTCTTTCTGCTGACAGCTTTCACAGTGCTTCTTGATTTAGTTTTATGATTGAAGTTTCAGGAATAAATGTTTTAATTTAATGTTCACTCAGTAAAACAGACTTGACCAATAGTTTAAGAAAATAGCACTGTGAGTTCCTGATGGAGAAACGTTCGCTAGTATCCATTTGGGTTGATTTGCACCATATGTTAATGAAGGTTGCACGGAGACCCACTACATGCTGCACATGTCAGGTTCCATCTGAGCATCCAAGCATGCCTTTCATGGCAAGTGGTGATGATCTCAAGTCCTCCCCGCCAGGAAGTGTGCTAAGGGGTTGATGAGGGACCTGTTTCATGGAGGGCCCCAGTGTACCTATCTGGTGTCTTCTCATCTCCGCGTACCTAATATTTCCTAGGCTGTATTCAGAGTAAACTAGCAATTTCTCAAATGAGCTATGTGCCTTTACACCTCTGCATTCGTGTTTTTCCTTCTGCCAGAAAGTTCCATCCTTCCTCATTCTCCTAATGCACTCCTTAGTCATCCTCCATCAGATGAAATCCTTCTCCAGGAGAACTACACGTAGCTTCTCCCCTCCCTCCTCTCGCACCCCCAGGGGTTTGTGAATACCTCTGTGAGCAGGTTTAGCTCTTAGTCATAGTTGCAGACAGCTTGATGGCTCTGAAGGAAGCCCCATCAGGGCAGCTACTGGGGCTTTGTAGCACTCTCCCCCCACTTGCCATAAGGGGGCCTAACACGTTTACATTGTATATTGAATTGATCCTTAGTTGCATGGCTAAGGTCACATTTTCCATTAATGATGTAATGTGTTTGGGAATGGGCCAGCCTGTAGGTAATACTAAGATCTTGATTATCCAACTTTCCTGCTGGTTTATATCTATCTGCTGTAGATTGACCTTCTATTTGTAACCTTTGCCACTAAATTTAAAGATTTACCTTGTACACAATTTGGAAAGAAAAAACAAAGACCCACTTATCCATGAAATATTTATTTAATTTTTTGGGGGGGGGTTTATTTTTGAGAGAGAGAGAGAGAGAGAGCGTGAGTGGGGGAGGGACAAAGAGAGAGGGAGACGCAGAATCCAAAGCAGGCGCCAGGCTCTGAGCTATCAGCGTAGAGCCCAATGTAGGCCTCCAACTCCTGAACTGCGAGATCATGACCTGAGCCAAAGTTGGACATCTAACCAACTGAGCCACCCAGGTGCCCCATCCATGAAATACTTATTGAACAGCACAGTCTTAGGTGCCAGGGTAGGTCTACTCTGTGAAGCACAGAATGCTCACGGATCAGACACCTTGAAAAAAAAAAAAAAAACAGGGAACACAAATGGGAAAAATAGGCAGATTTTCAGTAGCAGTGTTGATGTGACATGTGTGGGAAGTTTGTCATTGAGATCAGATCTCCCCCCACCCCCAATAAGCCACCAATAAAATTCTCTTCTAGAGACTGAATTTCTTAATAAATCTATTTCAAACCAATAATAGAGGTGGAAAACATATTATCTCTGCTCTATTGTCTTTTTTAATCTTTATAACAACACTAAGAAGGTATAGTTAACTCCATTTTCCAGATGAGAAACTTGAGGCACAGAGAGAGGCTGTCAGTTGATCAAGGTCACACTTGAATGGATGAGAGAGCAGGACGTTGAGCCAGGCAGTGATCGCTTAAGGTTGTTCTCTTAACCACTACATTATACTTCCCTTCAATGGTTATGATAGGAAAAATGGCTAACTCGTAATTATTGAGATAGTGTAGAGTGAGGAGGTCTTGATGTGGCTTGGGATGACCTGGGATGGCTTCCTGCAGATGAGTTTTGAGTCAGATCTTGCAGAAATGGTAGATGGAGCAGTCTAGGTGGATGGAATGGCCTGAACCAGGGCACAAAGGCTGGGCTTAAGCTAGGTGGGAAGTCACTTGATTTGGCAGGCACATTTGTCTCTCACACTTAGTACCTTTTGAGGTCTGAAGGAATGGTCCCAATTTGAAATTAATATATGAAGTGTGGTGGGTAGGTTGCTTTTTGCACTGGAGAAAAGTACAGGTTGTTAAACTCCAATTGTGGCAGTTATTTAATAAATAATCTATTTCAACTTTTAAAAAATACTATCAGGAATCAACTTTTTAAAGATAGTATGTTTAAAGTCACTTCCTATTAACCTTCGTATTTCTTGCCTAACTCAGGGCAAAGCATGATTATATAAGATCTCCAAATGAGATAATATTTTCGTTTTCTGGGACCTAACTACCTATTTAAAAATAAATAGTAAAACCACTGCTATCACCACCAAGTCAGTGCCACACGATTAAAATAACAGCAAAACTCAGTTAAACCAGGTATTATACTATGGATATAAACGTGTGTGTGTGTGTGTGTGTAGTAAGAGATTTTGAGCAGAGATTGAATACGGAGGCATTTCAACAAAGAAAAAATGTATTTGATACAGTATGAAAATTAAGCTTACAATTGGAATCCTTTGGAATCTCAAGAGCAGCATACTGATTCTGTGAATATTATGTTTTATTCCTTTCCCTATTCCCACATGTAATACTTTATTCTCTTTGAATTTGCTTCTAATGCAGTTTAACCCTGGTTTTGACAGTGTCCATCAACTTAATTTCTTTTATTAATATGAATTCTTCTCTTAGTGAGTAAAGCAAGCTAATGTGTTTTTCCCCTTATCATTTCATGCAAAGCAAATAGTAAATAAAGAATATGATTTTCACTTTCATTTTCCCCAAGTGTAAACAATGGAATCAGAGAATCTGTGCTCCAAAACTAGAGTCTTGGTATTTGTTGATCCTATGGAATCAACGCACTTGATTAGCTGTGAGCCAGGCTGCCAGGCTGACTTAATTCTATGCTCAGTAAATTAATTCTATTTTACTAAAGTGACTAAAAACTAAATTTCATATCAATATAAACACTCATTAAACTGCAAATACCAAGTTGTGCACGCTGTTGAAAAGACTCATTTTTATTTATAGATGGATTCTGATAAGAACAGCATTAAAAGTGGTTTAGTAGGGAAATGTTCGAGTGATTAATGTGCAGTTGTTTGCATTTTTAATATTTCACTCATATATCAGATCAGTATTTGTGCATACTGTCAGACTTTATTCTGTCCTTGTCAAAACACTTATTGCTGCTGACAGGTATAACATACCCACGTTAATCCTTAATTCCTTGATTCAATTTTCTAATTGCTTTTTTGGCATGCAATGGTGGCCATTTAGTCTTATGTGATGTATTCATCATATGTTGTAATAATGTGTTTTAAAAATTAGATGTGTCATTTAAAGTAACTGAACAAGAAAAAAATTACTAATGATTGGAAATTTCAAATTTCACTGTACTTAGACTAAGTATTAGATATTGGTACATCACACATTCTGGAAATTGTCCATAAATCATAGCCGAAGAATGTTAAAGGGACCCTAAAAATCATATAACCTAACGTGTTCATTTGTCACGTGGGGAAATTGACTTCAAACATGCCCAGGAGCACACAACTACATAGTAGCAGAGTTGGTCCAAGAACTCAAGTGTTCTGAACCCTGGTCAGGAACGAGGCAGGTATATGCATATAATTTTTTATTACTGATATCTTAAGTTCATTCCTACTATTAATAGCCAAGCTGAAAGAATGAGAAGTTCTTTGTCTTCTTAGGCTGTATTTTTAGCAGTATCATGCGGTGGTTAAAAACCAAGATACTAGAATCAGACAGATGGGAGTTTCAATCCTGGCTCTGCCCCTCCCTCACTGTATCGCCCTGAGAATATTATCTGACCTCTCTGAGTTTCAATTTCTTCATCTTATGAAACAAAATAACACAATAATGCATGTAAAATGCTTAGCATAGCACTTGAAACCTAGTGAGTACTCAACAAATGTTAGCTAATATTATTTTTCAGTGTTTTATTAACCCTTCACTATCCATAATTTAGAGAAACTGAGTCATGCCTACCATGTTCAATTTCATTTATTGTTTGATTCACTCTACTCACCATGTGAAACATGTACTCCAGTAGATACTATAGGTAAGGTAAAGAGGTATCCAAGATGATATCTGGCTTTTTAGAGCAGGAAGCTAAAAGAGACATACAGTATATACATCAATAAAAGAGTAAAATATTGGGAGACTTAAGTCCCCAAAGGAGGCACAGGCACCTTTCAAAGAGAGCAAGTGAGTACAGAGGCAGTAGAGATAAATAAGAAACTGGGCCTCTCCTCAAAGAGATTGTTCCAGTGGGATGACAGGGTATTTACGCAAGCATCATTCAAGATGGAAAGTGAAGAGGGCCAGAAAAGGTGCCATTAAAGAACTAAAGACAGAGAGACTCAATACCTCAGACCAAGGAAAGATTCATGGATGAGTTGGCTTCAAGGGATGAATGATTTCAGAAAAATTAAAGGCATATAGGAAGGATCTCCTAGACAGTAGGGATATTATAAGTGCAGAAGGCACAGATTCTGGAAACCCTGGGCACAGTTGTTGAGCAGTGAACAACAACTTACGTTGACAAAAATGCAGAGCTTGTGGAGAATAAAAGATGGTGTTTGATGAGTGGGTAGACACAAGAGCGTGGTAATCCCAAAATGCCATTTTGGACTCCATGTTACAGCAATCGCAGAGCGATTGAAGTCATGAAACCATTTTGACCCATAGATGTGTTCTTTGGACAGCAACAATTTTGAGATTTGGCGTCTTGAAACAACTATTATACTTTTTAGTTCACTCTAGTACCCACCACTACTTGTTTTCTTATTCTAGAAGTTTAGACAGTCTTCTTACCTACTATAGGCATTGTGCATTGTGGTTAGGCATACATGCTCAGAAGATAGGCTACTTAGTTCCAAGTCATGGTTTCGTCTTTTAGGTCTTCTTTAGGTCTACCACCTTCATTATGTTCCTTACACTCAGAGCTGCAGTTTCATAATTTCAAATGGGGATAGTTCCTGTCTCAAGGGGTAGGATTAAACTCACGGAAGCGTGTAGCCTAGCACAAAGCATATTATGAGCACTTAAATGTTAGCTATTATTAAATTACCCACCTGAGCCTTGAAGGATTTTGAGTTTGCCACCTTACTTTGAAACTAGTGAACGTTTCTGAGAAAGGAATAACACATTTTTTCTTTTCTGTTTTTTTTTTAATCTTTTGAGGCCTAGAGTATTAGACCAAACCCTGCTTACATTGTAAAGACTAGTCCACGGACCTCAAGTAATTCTGTTAAATCCTCAGCTGCTGGGGTTAGGGTTTCCAGTGATGCAGCTTCACTATGATGTCTAGAAGTGAATCACTCACTCATTTGCTCACTCTTTGAGAGGGCCAATGGAGGAAGGAGCATGTAAGTAGCCCATTTTGCCCATTGGTATCTTCCAAACATCCAGTGATTCTTGGAGCAGCAGTTTCCCTGGCTATTTCCTGGGTTCAAATAATGGCCTCACTTACAGAACATTTCTATCATTGTGAATTTTAAGAACTGTCATCTTGAAAATCCTTATGATTCCAGAAGCTTCTCTGGTAACTTGCTTGTTTTCCATAGCTGGAAAATGGGAAGAGATAACAGAGAATTGTTGCCTCCAAAAACAAGAACTTGAAAATACGAATACAGTAGTTTCAAAAACACCAGAGTGAACAAAACAAGTCTTTTTCACTCTAAAAGTGCTGTGTCCTTAATAAACAAGGACTGCTAATTATATAACTGTCAGTGATATTTTCTGGCACGGTCTAAAACCAGCTTCTTGCGGTACAACAAATATGAAAATGTCTGGAAGTAAATCACAGTGTCTGAGTGCTATGGGCAAGCAAACCCATGCCTTATCTTTTTCAAAGGCAGCCATGGAAAATGCATGATAAATTACACAGTTCAGTAAACATGTTATGTCATTGTGAAATGATTTTGATTCATGGTTATGTATCTATCGCTAAACAACTGGCAAACCTCAAGGTATCAGAAATATCATTTGTGGTGTTTTGCTAATTTCTGTTGCAAAATTCAAGTGCTATAAAGTGGTTTTTTCCTTTAAAATTCTTTATTGAGAGTGAGATTTGTCACAAATTCTTTGGAGATATGTGAATTCTTGGCGGAAGTGTCAAAGAGCTGTGCTAATCACTAATATTTTTAATATAATGAATAATTAATGTTTTTTTGCTGCTATCCTTTTATGAAAATGTTGTGGCCAGAAATAAAAAGCTGTAAGCCAATTTGATTTGAAAATAGAATTATAAGCTCTTTTAACGTAGTTTATCAATATAAAGACATTTCTGACTGTTTTCTCTACAACAGTAGGAGAATTAAGAGTGGGGAATTATTATAAGGACACTTTTACACAAGAGGCTTTTCATACAAGCAGAATTCCTTTTCCATGGTCAAGATATTTTACTACACTATTTGTTGCTGAGTCTCTGATGTTAAATAATTAAGCCATTTTCCACCTGAAATTTATTTTTTACTAATTTTTCTCCCAGTTGGTGCATTTCACATTAGCGCTTGATGGTTCAACCTTTTCTTCCAGTATAAAAGTAGCCTGACAACACAACCAATTGATGTGCTCTCAAATTGTTTCTTGTTTTTCTAAATCCCCTAAACCAAGAGCCACTGTTTCTCAACTATTTTTGTTTGTTGTTTTATCTTGTTGTAATTATAAAATTATTTTCTTCTAATATTTTTAATACAGTATTTTAACATAAATTTGGATATTTTGAATAGTTCCAATTATTGCATTGAGACCTTAAAAACAAAACAAAAAAGAAAGCCTTGCCTGATGGTAGAAAAGGATAAATTATTTCTTAGGTATATTAAAGGGGTGTATGTTAAAGGGGATTTTAATATTTCTGATCTGTCCCCATTATTTAAACCTGAATTCATTTTTTTTCTCTTAGTATATTTTAACCAATTGACCTTTACATATACTTTGCATTTATTAAATTAGAATAAATTTCAGAAGCCTGGAAATATGGCTCAAAACATTCATAGTATTTTTCTGTTAGCCTTGGAATATGACAAGCCTATTCTCTAAATATTTGCATCATTGGAGAATATCTATGTACTTATGCTGATTTTGACTTAACATTTTCAAAAATAAGTCTGTTAAATTAAATGTAAGCTTTAAACTGTAAAACCGTAGATCATGCAACTTGATACAAGTATTGCAACATGGCTTACAGCATATTCTTGGAAGATTTTTATGCCCTTTACTTCTTCCATCAGGACCACTTTCACCTTTATATTGAAACCTCCCAAAATGTATCTGTATGAGGATAATTTTAAAACATGAGATTTATGTTGCTATAAAGGAGAAATCCTTTATAACCACATAAAACTGTTGTCACCAGAAATTTCAGTCTAAGTTTTACATGAAAGGGGACATATTTTATCTTTAATGCCTCGTTAAACTTTCTGAAAATGGCAGTATTCTAAAATATTCTTGGTGAATGTCTATATTTCTTCTGAAGATTTCAAATGTGATCAACAAAAAACTAAACAAATCACTTGTTCTAATCATTAAACCAGTGGTACTTTTTTTCTTCTATCTAATTTTGCCTTTATGCATAGATGTTGCTTTGACGTATCAGCAGGGTCTCATCTGTCATTTTCTTTTCAGTGAAATGGCCAAACTCACCTTTGCCATGCTAAAATGGTATACTCACTGTTTAAAAGGTGACATTGTATTTAAACCCAAATTCTTCGTGCATGCTTGTGTCCACTGGACGTGTGTGCACGGAGTATGTGTGTTCACATATGTGTGTGCTTGCACGTGTGTGTACACACACGTGTGTGGGTACATGTTTGTACATGCGCACATATGATAAACTACACTGTGTGGTTAAAAGGATGGACTCAGGAGGCAGCCTGCCTGAGTATAAATCTCAGCCCTGCTACTTCCTAGTTACATACACTTGAGCAAGTGTTTTTCACCTTGCGTCAGTGTTCTCATCTTACACAGTTGTCAGATTTAAACAAGTTAATATGTGTAAAGAACTTTGAATACTTAATCCATAGTAAGTACTTAATACAATACTAGCTATTACTACCATAATCATTATAGATTCATTTACTGTATCTTTAAGGTTATATTATTTATACAAGTGCATCAGCTGGTGATTATGACATACATATTTCACTGAAGTGATATTAAAGATGTGCCAAGAAAACATTTTGGATTGTGATAATTTAATTAGATAAACTGTGTGGTATAGTACATCATTGGTGACAGGAAACAACTGTGAGAAAGCAACAAAAATTGCATAACTTGGTGGCTCACAGACTACCTGTCAAATAGAGTGAAGTGCATTTATTTATTCAAATGTAGGCCTACAGCACATCTCTTTCGTGCCAGGATTTGGTGTTAAAATGAAACATGGCACCATACAATCCAGCGGTCATACTCCTTGATATACACTCCAAGGATTTGAGAACTTACATCCACACAAAAACTCACTTGCTAAAAAGGGAACAGCATGATGGGAATGAGAGCAGATAGTAGACCTCTCTAAGTGTATTTTATTTTCCAGATCTAACCTGGAACCATATCAATGTCTTAAAAGTATAAAGCAATATTAAATAAAAATGGAAAGGGGGCAATCCCACCAAACTCGACTTCTGAATTCACAAACTTACCTAAGTTGGGATGGAATCAGTGGCAAAACCACACAGAGAGGACCTATTTCAAGTGATTTGAAACATGCAGCATTTGACTGTATGTCCTTAGTGAGATGTGGCATATATGCACTTAAGACAAAATAAATAAATAAAATCTACAGAGAAGTCAATTTTAATTAATTGTATTGTCAGATGTAATATAATCCTATATTTAAATTGTATTGTAGCATAAAAGTAATTACCAATATTATTAGATACCAACATTTCCGACGTAGAAGAAAAGAGATACAAACACTCAAAGAAGTTTAAATAAAACAGATTAAATTTGAATTGGCAGTTTCATTATGAACCCATGGTATATCTTTCCTCTTTAAAAAAATTTCTGAGTGTGGAGGGCACATTGATATTTTACACAAATCCACCTTCACTGAAGACATGATGCCCAGCTTCTGGGAATTCTGTTGGATGTCTTCAGCTGTCAGTCCTTTCTGGGATTACCGTGACACAGAGAAACACCTTGTCCAAGGTCATGATCCCATGGGCAATGATAAGTAGTAACTAATCTTTGAAGGAGGGGGAAGTATAAAGGCCTGGCCCACTTGGCCCAACCCAGTTGTTGAAAGATTCTAGCTCCAGGTCTCCTCCTGGGCCTGCATCTCAATTCAGCCTTTTTCCTCTGTCTAATGAGGCTTCCTTCCTTTTCCTTCCACCTTTTTTTTTCAACCATAAGAACCTCTGCTTTTTAACTCTGTCTCCCAGGGAATCTGCTTCTTTGGGAACCCAGTTTATGACCCTGAGCTCTATTGCCCAAAACTTCCTAGAATAACCAACCCAGTAGCAATAGAGACCTCTTTTGTCTGGGATTAATAGCATTTCCCAGCAAGGTTCCTTAGACAAATGTCTGACTGCAGGTCTGGGACAGGTAAAAGACAGGGAAGCTATCAAAGGCATGTGTGGTCATGTCAGGAGAACTCAGGAACCAATTTGAAGACATTCTCATTGTTCAAAGATAGTACAATTTGAACAATTAACAAAACTAGTAATGACAAAATTGTAACTGCTATCCATTGAAACACATCAGAAATGTTAAAAGTTATAAATTTATAATGAAAATATAAATTGTCATGTTTGGAGAATGCTAACAAGTACTTATTCTGAAAATTGATAAATAAGGGGAAATAATCAAGTATTTAGCCTATCTGAACTATAATAACTCAGTAAACTAAGAATAGAGGGTTGCTTCCTCAACTTGATGAAGAATATCTACAAAAAACATACAGCTAACATCATGCTTAATGGTGAGAAACTTGAAGCATTCCCACTAAGATCAAGTACAAGGCAAGGATGTCCCCTTCTCACTACTCCTTTTCAACATTGTACTGGACGCTGTAGCTAAAGCAATATGATAAGAAAAGGAAATTAAAGGTATACATATGGAGAAGAAAGAAATGAAGCTGTCTTTATTCTCATATGACATGATTGCCTATGTAGAAAATCCAAAAGAATCAACAAAAATACTCCTGGAATGATAAGCAATTATAACAAGGTTGCAAAATACAAGGTTAATATGCATGTCAATTCCTTGCCTACATACCAGTAGTGAACAAATAGACTTTAAAATTAAAGAGACAGTAGCATTTATACTACTACCTCTCAAAATGAAATACTTAGATATAAATCTAACAAAATATATATAAGATCTGCATGAGGAAGACTACAGAACTCTAATGTCCAAAATAATAAAAAAGCTAAATAAAAGTAAAGATATTCTGTGTTCGTGGATATGAATAATCGATATTGCCAAGATGGCAGTTCTCCCCAACCTAATCTGTAGATTCAAAGCAATCCCAATCAAAATGCCAGCAGGTTATTTTGTGAATATATACAGACTGACTCCAAATTTTATATGGAGAAGGAAAAGACCCAGAATAGCCAAATAGCCAAATAGTATTGAAGTTAGAAGACCGACACTATCCAACTTCAAGACTTACAATAAACCTACAGTAATCAAAACAGTATAGTATTGGTGAAAGAAGAGGCAATTAGATCAATGGAACAGAAGAGGATCCAGAAATAGACCCACATAAATATAGTCAATTGATCTTTATCAAAGGAGCAAATGCAATGCAAGGAAGTAAAGATAGCCTTTTGACCAAATGGTTCTAGAACAACTGGACATCCACATGCAAAAAGAAAAACAAATTGAAAATAGACACATACCTTACACCCTTCACAGAAGTTAACTCCAAATGGATCATACACCTAAATGTAAATTGCAAAACTATAAAAGTCCTAAACGATAACATAGAAGGAAATCTGGATGACCTGGGATATGACGATAACGTTTTAGATACAACACCAAAATCACAGTCTGTGATAGAAATAATTACTGAGCTGGAATTCATCAAAGTAAAAAACGTCTGCTCTTCAGAAGATAATATCAAGAGAATGGAAAGATAAACGACAGACTGGAAGAAAATATTCGCAAAAGAGACATCTGATAAAGGTCTATTTCTAAAGTATATCAAGAACTCTTAACATTCAATAAAAAGAAACAAATAACCCAATTAAAAATGTGTGAAGACCTTAACAGATACCTCGCCAAAGGAGATATATAGATAGCAAATAAGAATATGAAAAGATGGGGGCGCCTGGGTGGCGCAGTCGGTTAAGCGTCCGACTTCAGCCAGGTCACGATCTCGCGGTCCGTGAGTTCGAGCCCCGCGTCAGGCTCTGGGCTGATGGCTCGGAGCCTGGAGCCTGTTTCCGATTCTGTGTCTCCCTCTCTCTCTGCCCCTCCCCCGTTCATGCTCTGTCTCTCTCTGTCCCAAAAATAAATTAAAAAAAAAAAAAAAACGTTGAAAAAAAAAAAAAAAGAATATGAAAAGATGTTTCATATCATATATTATCAGAAAAAATTCAAATTAAAGCCACAAGATGCCACAGCACACCCATTAGAATAGCCAAAATCCAGAACACTGACACCACCAAATGCTGGTGAAAATATAGAACAAGAGGAGCTGTTATTCACTGTTGGTGATAATACAAAATGGTGCAGTCGCTTTGGAAGATAGTTGATGGTTTCTTAAAGAACTAATAATCATATTCCTATTAGTTGATCCAGCAATCACACTCCTTGATATTTACCCAGTGGAGATGAAAACTTATGTTCACACAAAAGCCTCCATGTGGATGTTTATAGTAGCCTAATTTTTATTTTCGGAAATTTGGAAGCAGCCAAGATGTCCTTCAGAAGGCAAATGAATAAATAAACTGTAGTATATCCAGACAATGAAATGTTATTTGACACTGAAAAGGTATGAGCTACCAAGGCATGAAAATACATGGAAGAACCTTAACATGCATATTCCCAAGTGAAAGAAGTCAACCTGAAAAGGCTAAATTCGATATGATTTGAACCATATGACATTCTGGGAGAGGCAAAACTATGGATACAGTAAAAAGATCAGTGGTTTCCAGGGTTTGGAGTAGAGAGGAAGGGATGAATATGTAGAGGACAGAGGATTTTTAGGCAGTGAATATACTCTGTATGATACCATAATGGCGGATACATGTCAGACTCGTGGACTATGGTCTAACACAACAGTAAACTCTAATATAAACTATAGACCCCTGGTGACTATGATGTGTCAATGTAGGTTCATAAGTTATAGCAAATATACTATTCAGGTGGGGGCTGTTGATGGGGAGGCTATGCATATGTTAGGGCAAGGTGTATATGGGAAATCTTGTATCTTCCTCTCACTTTTACTGCAAACCTAGAACTGCTCTAAATAATAAAGTCTATTAGGGGCGCCTGGGTGGCTCAGTGGGTTAAGCGTACGGCTTCAGCTCAGGTCATGATCTCACAGTTTGTGAGTTCAAGCCCCGCATGGGGCTGTGTGCTGACAGCTTAGAGCCTGGAGCCTGCTTCAGATGCTGTGTCTCCCTCTGTCTCTGCTCCTCCCTGGCTCATGCTGTGTCATTCTCTCTCCTTCAAAAATAAGTAAAAACATTAAAAAATTTTTTTGAAGTCTATTAAATTAAAACAAAAAACAAAAAACAGAGGAGCCTGTGTGGCTCAGTCGGTTAAGAATCCAACTCCTAATTTCTCCCCCCACCTTCCTCTGTCCCTTCCCTGCTTGTGCACACGCTCTCTCCCTCTCAAAAAAAAAAAAAAAAAAGTAAATAAAAATAACATGCTAAAAATAGAATAAAGAATACTTTTCAAAAATATGCACCAATATTTAACCCCCCCCAAGAAAAAATACCCTCTAACTGCTAATGACCACTACTATGAAAACACTAGGTATTACTACAATAAAATATTCAGTTGGATTATTAAAAAATGAGACATTGTATATCCCCATCCACTAGGAGGGTACAGTTTAAAACACGGAAATAGAGGTAGGAGAAAAGTAAAACAGCAATGTCCTATCAATTAGGCAAATTTAAAATTCTGTTTTCTTTTTCAGGGGGCACCTAAACCGATAGCCATTGAACCGTGTGCTGGGAACAGAGCTGCTGTTCTGACTGTGTTTCTTTGTCTGCCTCGAGGATCATCAGGTGCCCCTCCTCCTGGACAGTCAGGTAAGATGAGTGGAACCACCAGCAATTAAGCAAAACATGCGGACTAATCAGAAGAAATAAACAATACTACCACATAGCACAGTGAGGATATTTACGTGGTTCTAATTTAAGCATGGCCGAATTTATTAGAATACAAACTTTTCCAAAAGATCTAGAAATCTACATTGCTATAAATTCAGATTTGCCAGGATTTCTCTTAAAAATACGTGTGTATGTTCGTGTGTAATATACACGCATATGTGTGTTCACACACACACACCCCAATTTGTTGTTGTAACTACAGTGAGAAATCTCATTAGCATGGCAAACAAATTTTTGACTTTGGGGCAGCTTCTTTTTTCCCAGTATGTGTGTCATATAGGATACAAAGTTATAAACATGATTAGAAGTTTGCTTCATAAATATGGAACCAAATTAAGGAATGTACTTACACGTTTGGAATGTGTAGCCATGTCAGAGGGTGCTAGCTTCATATCACATACAATGAATATGTGTTCTTGTTATCAGCACCAGACAGCTGGAGCTCATGGGCCAGGGAATCCTCCCCATCCGATGGCGCAGTCAGCCTTTGCTTCTGAATCTCCTTTTCTTACATGAAAAGCATATTTTGAAAATGGGGGTAACTGTATGTGTCCTCTGGGAGTTCTCTTTGCTGTGATGTTGTCCGTATTGTAAATATGCACAATGTTGAGTGTAACTTGTGATTAAATAACAAACCGTGCTATTTCTCTCTTTTTACATATTCTATTCCATTTACTTACAATGTGAAGTTTTTCAATCTCCTGATTATTTGCTCTCTCCAACACTTAGGAAATGGATGCTTTTTGAGGGTTAGGGTAATTTCAAATCAGTCTTTCTTTTCAATTCCCCTGAAGTATAAAGTGCCAGAGATCTGGCAAGGTCTCAATAACAGTAATTGATGTTGAACTCACCGCCCTGCTTATTTTTTCTTTTCTTGGTTCCCTAGCTAGCTTTGACCTTGCTCCTTTCTTGATTTGTATCCACCCTGGCACAAAAATGGAAGCTACACTACTTTATACCTTGTAAACCTCAGATGTTCATGTAACAGAATTTTCCCATGTGGGGACAGAGGGTTTCCATCACCTCTAGCATTGTCGTTTGTGGCATCTGATGATACCTTGTTGCAGGGATTTTCACCCAAAGCTTATTCGTAGATGTTCATTGAAAGAAATAAGCATGCTCTGTACTTTGTCATACACCAAGGGAACGTCTTGCACTTCTTTCAGAACCGCCATGGTAAATGTAAATGGGATGCAGGAAGAATAGTTTGGCACTGGTCAGATAAGATGAATAATTATAGGTACCATGCCCAGCTAATGGAAGCATTGTTTTAAGGCTGGGATGATTTCCAAAACAAACACTTTGCTAATGAAAACAAGTTCGTGTGATATACACCAAGGTTCTTCTAAATCCTTGACAAGATGACGTACTGATGGGCAGAGTGAAGGCAACTGCCAATACTCTGTCCTTTTAACCTTTGAGATCTTTTTGATTGATCTGAAAGAACCAGGTAGCAGTGTGGGCCATTTCCTTAGCTGTGTTCTGTTACGATGCGTTATGATTACTAACGCTAATGCCATTTTAGATGTGCATAGTTCTCTACTCTTTACAAAGTATTTTCTTATTTTTCACATTTGATCCTCAGGACAAGCCCATGCAATACTTACAAAACTCACTTTGTAAATGAGGGAATTGAGATATAGAAATCTCTGTATTTCTACATTCAAGGAATAATTAGGAAACTACTAGAGTATAAAGCTAAAGAACCAAAACATACTTATTGCTAACCTTCTAGGTAATTTTCCCTGATGATCTGTAGCAGAGAACTTATTTCTCTGTAATCCACAGCCCATGTCTTCACAGAGCCCAACATTTGAGGAGTACTAAAAATGTCTGCAGAGTTGAAACCAGTCAGTAGACAAAACCTTGAGTTAACTTACCATACTTTTTACAGAGCCTGTAGTTTGAGCTATGTTGGGTGTCTGTGTGCATAATTCAGGATGGATTTGTTCTTTGTTTAAAAAAAAAAGCTAACAAATGTTTTCCAGCTATTTTTATAAGAGTAGGTATACTCTGAGTCTACTTCAAAATACAGTATTCTCTGCTGTCTGCAGTCTACTTTGAAATGCATCAAAAACATAGTATTGATGAGTGGGTAGTAGGATGGGTAGGTGGACAGATACATTATAAAGCAAGGAAAGTAAATGTGAATGGTAGAATCTAGGTGGTGGGAATGCAGTTGTTAAAATTCTCTCTTTCCACTTTGCTATAGGTTTGAAAGTTTTTATGGTAAGATGTTGGGAAACAATAAAATAAAAACTCCCGACTTCACTGCAACCAACCAAACAAACAAACAAGCAAAACAAACCCCTCCCCCCCCCAAAAAAAAACACAGTCAGTGTCTGTAGAGGGTTTTCTAATGTTCACATCTCAGTTTTCCCTGAACAAAGCAAATACCGATACCAATATACAAACTAAATTATTTATTTTTTTCGCTCTTCATCAAGATACTTGGTGTGTACACAGCCAATTAAAATGTAACAAAATATAATCCAATATTTGAGAGGATGTGCATGCCAATGATTTTTGGGGAACCATATCGGCTCTTGGAAAGGAAATGGTGACGTTGGTTATCTCATTCCGAGAGTTGGGCTTATCTCATATCTTTACAGAAAGTCCATCTATGTGCCCGTGCTGGTCACAGTGCCGCACACGTGGAAAGCAGTTCGTACGTACCTTTGACAAGAATAGTGGTAGAGGGGGAGCTTTATGGACAGACTCCCGACCCATCCCCACTATGTGAAGGACAGGGCGCCGGGAGCCTTCCCCTGGCTATTGGGAGATTTATGTCTCCAAATATTAGCAAATGTATTCAATGATTAATTAGTCTTACTCATTAGATTATAAGTTCTCTTGCAGTACTTAGCACAGTCTCAAAATGTTTGACCAGCCCCTTTTGAAATGTAGCTTTTGAAATGTTGAGTGACACTTTTCATAATGCACTCTTCCTTACCATGAATGAAGGCACGTAAGACAAGGATAAGTTTGGGGACAAGGAAATGGTGGAGGCATCCCAGGAGCATGGTGGTTTTCTCCCCGAAACTGAACTTCAGTACTGACAAATAAATGATTCAGAAACACACAGGTGCTAGGTTTTAGCCATCTCTTTAAAGTAGCAGCTAGTAATTTTTTTTAGCATATGGCATTATCGTTGGACTTTATTCTCCTTCCACCAGAAAGCGTGTCAGTAATTCCTAGCAAGTAATAAGTATCTAAAATGTGTGAGGTCCTTTCCATGGCTTTCATCGTAACAGAGGTCAAAAGGAAAACTCCAGATTCATCCTTCAGCTTACCCCATGTTCTAAATATTTTTTAATGTAATGAATTTAGGTGTTTGTGAGCAATTCTCCCTCTTGGCGGCTTAGAAGAGTACAAGCAAAACATATTAAATAGGCTCTTTGGCATTCCTGGAGCTGGACTATTAGGTTCCCAGCTCCCCCACCCCCATAAACCTGCTGCTTCATGACTGTATTTTGTGTGTGTGTGAGAGAGACTGCTGCCAACCATGCCACTCTCTTTGGGTTCACGTGGGATTTCTGGGGTTGACATTTGCACAGTGTCATCAGTAGAGGTTGAAACACTGACATCCCCATGAAAACAGGGCACATCAGGTAAATGCTGCATGACACTGAACAACCAAGCATGACTCCAGTCACCTTGGACACAGCAAGGTCCCCAGGAGTTTTGGAGTCACATCAAGATGAAATGTGGACAAAGTAAATACAGCTCTTCAAAAGCATAAATTGAAAGTGATAATGATTGCCATCACTTTGTGTTGGGAGATTATGGATTTCATCGTTTATGGATTCTCACTAATAACAAGCAGATTAACTCTTCTCACTGGATTAAAAAATCTCAGGGGCACAGATGTCCACTGCCAAAAAGGAGCTATGTGTTTCAACTCAAAGTAGAATTTTGCCCTGAACTTGCCTCATATTTGATGGAGGCTAGCATTACCAAAAAGAAGACAGTGCAACGTCTAAGGTTTTGATTTTTTTTTCTTTAGGCTTAGAACTTTTGGCAGGATGACCAGATTATTTTGAAAAATCTAGAAATATTGTATAATGTTTAAAATGGTAGTCAACTCACAGTGCCAGGGGTAATGATGACAAAAAGAGACCTTGGTTTAATTGAATGAAAAAGAGGTAGGTCGGGGCACCTGGGTGGCTCAGTCATTTAAGTGTCCAACTCTTGATTTCAGCTCAGGTCATGAGCTTACAGTTTGTGGGATTGAGCCTCACATTGGGCTCCGTGCTGACAGCACAGAGCCTGCTCGGGATTCTCTCTCTTCTTCTCTGTCTCTGCCCCTCCCCTACTTGTGCTCTCTCTCTCTCAAAATAAATAAACATTAAAAATAAAAATAAAAATAAAAATAAAAAGAGGTAGAAGAAAGCAAACTAGTAGTTCTGAGCATTATATCAGGTGCTTTCCATACAGTCATTAGTTTAACCCTCTTAATGATTCTGAAAAGTAGCTATTATTATCCCACTTTTACAGACAAAAAACAAACAAACAAACAAAAAACCTTGAAACTCAAAAGAGATCAAATGACTAGTCCTGGGTCCTACATCTAGTGAGAGAATGAGCCAGAACTCACATCCATGAACATGTGTATCCTCAGCATGTGGGACTCTCCCTCATCACAGTGCTTCTCTGGACAGTCATACAAGAGTACTCCAGAGATTCCTTTTCCTGAAAAGCTTTATATACAGAGTTGAAGAGAAAGGACCTGGCAGGTTCTATAAGCATTGAACTTAAGGAGAGAAGAAGGATAGATTTCTCTTTCTTGGTGATTTAACTCCAGAACTTTGTAAAGTGCAGCGATGTGCATACCACGCCAAATTGTTGTGATTCAGTGTATGTGATAGCAGTGAGTGGC